>NW_010357688.1:141445-166086 GCF_000414095.1 Morus notabilis
TCATAATAATATTAGTATTATAAGATTATATTAATATTTAATTATATTAATTATTATATTATTATTAATATAATAAATATTATTATATTAATGTAATAATATTATTGTAATATTATTAATATAATAAATATAATAATACAATATAATATTTAATATATTATAAAATAATAATTACAATATCATATTATTAAAATAATTATAATGTTATTATAATATCATATTATATGATAAAATAATAATATTAGAGTTATTAATATAATTCTGATATTATTTGTTACAATATTCCTATTATATTATATTATATTATGAGTCTGAATTTTAAATTGAAAAGATTGTATATTTTAAATTTAATTAGGGGTATTATAAAAGTTTCATTTATTGTACTATATTGATTCCCGCACAATCTAAAAGCTGAAGTTGTCTTTAGGCTGCTTATAATTTTGGATGTATATTCTTAAAAAATTCTTCAAAAAGCACTTTTAAAGAGATTTACCAAACACTAAAATCAACTTCTGCTATAAGCAGAAGCTGATTTTAGAAGGAAAAAGTAATACCAAACTAAGCTTTAGCCCGTTGTACGAAGTTATTTCAGAAAATGATTGATGTTATCTTTACATATTTTCATATATATATATATATATGTGTGTGTATTTGTTCTTATAAAGAGCCAATGGTCAGTATACTATTGGAGAAAATGATTGATGCTATCTTTGTGTGTTTTTATATATACTGTTACTCTAAAGCGCCAATGTTTAGAACGGGTTAGGTTTGATCTCGTATGGTATTAAAAAACAAAATTGTGCCCTAAAAATTTGCTAACTACAAAATTAAGGCTAACGGTCCTACGGTGGTGATGATTTAAGTATATACACACCTTGAACAAAAATATCATATCCTTCAATTACGTGTTTTCTAAGTAAAGTTCCGTGACGATTCTAAGCAAGATTTAAAAAAAAAAAAAGGAAAGGGAAAAAGGATCCATAATAATCGTATGGAAGTAAAGTAATATTTTTATTATTAAGTATTGGTTCTAATGGCTGTCCATGGCACTTGTTTTCATCTTTTATTTTACCTTTTCTTTTTTAAATATTACTTGTCGGGATAATAGGTGATTCGTCTGTATATTATTTTCTTCATTGCATGATAAATGGTACAACCGATTCAATTTCTTTCTAATTCAAAGTTGCAAGGAAATTGAAAACAAAATTAAGCTTTATTTGGAGTGGAAGATCTAAAAAATTAAACTTATGAATGTGTATCCTAAACGGAGGCTACATTCTGCTCATGTTAAGGGACTAAAAATCTCCAACTGTTTATTGAACAATGATCAGGAAAGGGCAAGGATTATGATGAAGTTTGCAGACCTAATCGATCAAAACATTGAAGAACTAGCCACTCTGGATACCCTTGATGCTGGGAAATTGTTTAGTTCATTAAAGAACTTTGAAATACCCGGGACAGCGAAATTTCTCCGGTACTATGCCGGTGCAGCCGATAAAATCCACGGTGAGGTGCTGAAAATGTCACGCCCGCTTCAGGCCTACACATTGCTCGAACCCATTGGGGTTGTAGGACACATCATTCCCTGGAATTTCCCGAGCAGCATTTTTTTCACAAAGACAAGCCCCGCCTTGGCCGCAGGATGCACCATGGTCGTCAAACCTGCCGAGCAAACTCCACTCTCCGCTCTCTATTATGCTCATTTGGCTAAGCTGGTATCTATGCATATGACAAATGGGGTTATTTTTACCTATGCCCCAACTACAAGGCTTGTCACACTTTTGCTTGAAGACCATTTTGTAACACCCGCAGTTTCTAAACTTTTTTCTTGGTTCGATACCATTCCTTCAAAATTTTAGACGCAACCGCTAATTTGAAGTATGAAGCATAATAAAAAGTACTACAATATATTTTACATTACAGTTTGAAGGTGAAAAGTGTCACACAGCTGATACTTCGGGAGTAGAAATCCCTTGTCAATACAATTTTTTCTTAGTTTTTTAAGATTTTGTTTGTTCTAAAATATTTACTTTGTATTTTGCTAATTAGGCTGGCATACCTGATGGAGTGCTCAATGTCATAACCGGGTTTGGACCAACTGCGGGTGCTGCCATCAGCTCGCATATGGACATTGACATGGTAATCTAATTTCTCTGTTTGAAAAAGAAAATGTTCAAACTCAGTTATAACATTTAGTATTTGGCTCTTGGGCATGGTTTAATTTTTGGTTTAGGTTAGTTTTACTGGTTCAACAGAGGTAGGGCGCGAAATCATGAAGGCAGCAGCAATGAGCAATTTGAAACCAGTTGCACTAGAATTAGGAGGCAAGTCGCCTATCTTAATTTTTGACGATGCTGATATTGATATGGCCTCTGAGCTCGCTCTTCTCGGGTTCTGTTTTAACAAGGTGAAGAACTCTATGGTCTACAATTCATTTCGTTCAAACACTGATGAGCAAACCTTTCATTTTGAACTCTTACTTGGCTGAAGTTGTCTGGTTTGCAATAGTTATGTTTTGGTTTTCTTTTGTATTTTTTTTTCAGGGAGAAGTGTGCACGGCGGGTTCTCGTTTGTATGTTCAAGAAGGGATTTATGATGAATTTGTGAAGAAATTAGTCGCGAAGGCAAAAGCATGGACTGTTGGAGATCCTTTTGACCCTAATGTTCGCCACGGACCCCAGGTAATTTTACCAACCTATATAGAAGAAAAGCATTACACTCATGCATTAATAATTTCAACACTATGAAATTACTAATGCTGTCACTTGCTGTAAAAATAAAAAAATAAAAGATTCAACTTTTAGTAATTGTAGCAAAAATCCCCATAAAATGTTGATACATTCAAACGAAGACGCATTGCAGGTTGACAAGGTGCAGTTTGAGAAAATCCTGAGCTATATTGAGCATGGAAAAAGAGAAGGCGCCACTTTGTTAACCGGTGGTAAGCCAGTAGGTAACAAGGGTTACTACATTGAGCCAACCATATTCACTGATGTTAAGGTACAAGTTCAGCTTTGCTCAAAAGTGCTCATATATATGGAATAATTAGTGTCAAACATGATGTCTTTAATTTTGCTTCTATGTTTCATAACACATTCATCACATTTCCTGATCAGGAAGACATGTTGATTGTAAAGGATGAAATATTTGGTCCTGTTGTGGTGCTCATGAAGTTCAAGTAAGTACAGTTTGATCTCATTTGATCAAAAATAAGAAACCAAAATTAATCCGATCCCACTTAGCATAAAAGAGATCTCCATTTCACGTATAGGACTATCGAGGAGGCGATACAGAGAGCAAACGACACGAAATACGGACTAGCAGCAGGTGTTGTCACAAAGGACTTGAATGTGGCCAACACTGCTTCAAGATCAATCCGTGCCGGCACCATATGGATCAATTGCTACTCTGCATTAGAAAGGGATTGCCCTTTTGGCGGATATAAGATGAGCGGGTTTGGGAAAGATCTCGGCTTGGAGGCCCTCCACAAGTATCTCCAAGTGAAATCTGTTATAACTCCTATATATAACTCTCCTTGGCTCTGAGCTAATACATCGATGGACAGCGAATTTATTTTATTCTTGTTCCTTTCATTTTTCCCCTCTGTTTGTTCATATATGGAAAAAAAAAAATGCACGGGTGTGCTGAAGGCTTAAATGTTATAGGGAATAAGGGTAAACTTTGATTTTGCTTTGTATATTTGTCTGGTACTAAGCTTGTATACTATGCAAAACTGCTTACATGGCTGCACTAAAGATTGTTGAATATGCAATAAAACTTTTAGTCTGTAATTTCTTTCTGCAGTTTGCATACTAAATTCTTTGGACCAAATCAAATAACCAATATTGTCATAGAAAATAATCAAACATAAATATAAGCGACGCCTGTTTTTTTTTTTTTTTTTTTTGACATGGTCAAAAATCCATCATGTGAAAAAACCAGTACGGACCTATAAGATCAAATTAGACTAACAAGACAATACTACGACAAAACTCACATATAAAAATTAGTACTTTCTAATAATATGCTTTTTTGTTAAAAATTAATTATTTGTATTATATTCAATGTTTATTTGTGGAGGTGTGTCAAGCTGTATGAAAGGTGGTCAGGTCAAGTGATTGGATTTGGAAACAAAGGAATAGGAAGCTGCATGATGGCATTCTTGTGGATGCTGAGGTGACTCTTTGATCGATCGAGTGGTCTTTCTCGCTTACAGAGAACATTTATAAAGATGGAAGTCTGTACCTTATTATGAACCTCTTATTAGAGAGATTGTAATATGCCTCTCAATTTAAATCACATAAATCCGGGGTCGTTGAGAAGCACCACATCGATTACTATGGCTGTGGGGGGCAAACGCGTGCTGCATCCCATGGCTGCATCTCTGGCACATTTTGCTGTTGCCAGATGCGCTGCAGCAGCAGTTTGAGGGCGCTGCAGCGCCTGGCCAACAGTGCCAGCGCATTTTGAAATGCTGATTCGAGCAAATTGCTCTGGTTTTGGCGCTGCAGCGCCCGGAAAGTCCTGCCGCAGCATCCAGTACTGATTTTGTGCTGTTTTAACGCATGTGATTTGAATTGTGCCGAATTATTGCAACCATTAATGATATGTTTTCATACATTTATGAATACCTATTAGCAATAGACATATCTATTGTAATATATGCATTATTACATGAAGAGATACCTCTACATTCAAGAGGTACTTTTATGTGAATGGTTGTGATGTTTGAAGAGGATGTGTTCATTCATGAAATGGCACCTCTGACTTTTTATTGTCTCCAGAAAATTTACAGATTTAATTTATGTTATAGAACACAATATTATTGTTAGATATTGTGTTCAATAGTTTGTTGTATCTTGGGATTTGCAATAGAAACTCATTAACAAACTTTAAAAAGTGGGTTCAAATAAAACCTTTAAGAAAAGTATTTCTATACGCCTCAAACTCAAAAACTGTTTGTTTTCTTTGCATCCTCTGTTAGGAAATTATATTTCCTAATAATAATTATGGGTCACATATTTATAACAATTATATTAACGTTATTTAATTAATTGGGCTCATTAAGTGGTCTAATTGTGGAGAGCCCAATAGTCTCCTAACTGTGTATGGGCTAAATGAGTGGATACCCAATATTAACCCAATTAGGTTTAATGGGAGCCTAATGGGACAATATATAAAGAAACTTAGGTTATGGTCCCTAATACGTCAAATCATTCGGCCCTTTTCCTTCTTCCCTATCTAGAGAGAAAACACTCCATTTAAGAATCTGGTAATTTGACTGAGGAAGATAATAACTCGACGTACTCGTTGTCTTAGAGATTTTTACTGAAGATTAAGGCTGCACCAATAAAGACATGTATTTGTTCTAACTTATTTTCTGAATAATTTAGTGTGATGATTCCTGGAATGTGAAATAAAGATTTAAATATCCAACATCCTCTACACTCAAATTCTCCAACATCTCTGAGTAGAGAGAAGCTCATGCTAGCACATCTACCTTCGGAAGCGGCCAGGACGTACCAGCGGGGTCAAGGAGCTAGCTCTATGGATTTTCGTAGCTGCAGCTTGGAAAGATGCTAGGAACCTGGCGGTCTCTTCCCATTCATAGTGACTCATGAATCAGCATTGACATTTTGTCCAAGTCTATCACTGGTGTTGTCTTGATGTTTTAGATGTCATTTTATTTCTCTCTTTTGAATGCTTTCAGTTTTTATTTCTTTCAATTGGAATGCTTCATTTGTGTAAGTGGGCTTTGTCGTTAGCTCTTGATGTGGCTACATGCCGGGATGTGATAGCAGCATTTCATATAAACAAAAAATGACAAACAAAGAAATCATACAAGACGCGAAAAGGGAAAAGAAAAAAAAAAGATAAAAAAAAACAAACAAAACAAAAAGTTTGACGAAGTGTTTCGTCATTTTTTTTTTTTTGAAACGCGGGAGGATAAAGGATAAGGATATTTTGCTAGTGCGATGTGTGACTGTTGTGGTTTATACAGTCTAGAAGAATCAGAAAGAGAGAGAAAGAGAGAGAGAGAGAGAGGAGAGATGAGAAGTCATGGTACTAGTGAGTCTTTCGTGAAGATGCCGACTATAAAATTCACGAAGCTGTTCATCAATGGAGAATTTGTTGATTCAGTTTCAGGTTTAATTTCTCAACTAAAATCCTTATCTTCATTAAGTCCTGTTATCGTTTCTTTAATTTCTCAATTTTCATCAGTCTACTGCTTCCCATTTCCATCAATATTGAAACTAATGCACGTTTGATTTTGTTGTTAAACCTCCTTCTTATCTTAGTTTAAAGTTTTTATTTTTTTATTTTTTATTTTATACCTGTGGCTCCCACTATGTTTAGAAGTAACAAAACTCCTAGGATTTGACCTTAAATCACACACTCGCCCACCCAAACACTCGAACTTTTTAAAGTACCCCTAATCACACTTAGTTTTCACACAAAGTGAAATTATGCAATAAATTGTCTGTACCATGTCATGTCATGGTGCTCACGTGGTACACTCGAATGCTTTATCCATATAAATATTTTATAATCATATGTCGCGCTCTTTTTATAGTTTACAGAGAGAATTGGCTAAAACAAAAATACGTTTAAAAAAAAATCGTAACCTGTTCTTGGAGCTAATACTTTCCAAGCCACGAATTGCAATTTCGAGTCGACAGAGATTGTATGATTGTCGTAACTCCCTTCTCATGAACTGGTTAGTTGTCATCTTTTGTACGTATATACTTGAATATATAGATACTTAAATACAACCTTGTTGTCTTTTTTCTTTTTCTTTTTTTAATGGTTAAAAAAAAAGGAAAAACATTTGAGACAAGAGATCCTAGGAATGGGGAGGTAATAGCAAATATTGCAGAAGGAGATAAGGAAGATGTTGATTTGGCCGTGAGAGTTGCACGTGCCGCTTTCGACCATGGTCCTTGGCCGCGCATGTCTGGCTTTGTATGTATAACTCTCTGCTTCACTCTTTATCTTATCTTCTTGTTATCTTTTGTTTCGCGCAATTTTTCATTTAGCGAAAATAAATGCATTCTTCTTTTCTTTTTTTCTTTTTTTTTGGTAGTACACATTTCTTTTAGCTTGGCCAATGCGCATAAATTATGTCCCAAAGATTCGTCTTGGAGTACCGAAATGATGTTTTCAAATGTAAAGGCACACTTAATACTATTAAATAAAAAAGGTTAAAAAGACGTTTGGTTCATGATATTAGAATCATTTTTTATTTACGTGTATTTTTTATGAGAAAAAATACTATAGCGAACCATAAACCATGATTCAAATCATGATATGAATTCTCTTAATGTCTCTTATCTCATCAGGTAAAAAAGGAGTTTTCTAGTGAATAAGGTGTTAAAAGGAAAGGGAAAAAAGAATACATTATTGCGCGGTACTGTCGGGATTTAAATTTTAATGTACACAGGCGCACACTCACGAAACTAACCATTTGAGCTAGTTTTAAGTGGCTTCTATACTTTGTTTCCTTCATATATCCTTTTGCGCTGAGTTGACATCTTTTAAACATTAATTATGAATGTAATTTATTGAAAATGTTGCTCATTAGTCATTTTTTTAACTATTCCTCATTGCGCTTTCTTTGCATAGTGGATATTTAACGTTTTTTTAAGAAAGAGGAGCTTGGTTTTTTTTTTTCAATATTCTTGATATCATAAATTTAGATACATGATGAGGTATATTTCTTTAAAATAAAAAAAATTTATTAGATTTTTTTGTTGGAAAAAATCACAGCAAGCAAAATAACTTAACCAAAATTTTGAACAGTGAATTATGAGACAGTGCTATGCACTGCATAATAAACCGTCCTCACTTTTTCATATATTATACATAGAATGCCAGTAAGAAGAATGCCTAGTGATTCAATTTATTACTAATTCAGAGTTGAAAGAAAAGTTTTTAAAAAAAAAATCTTCAGCTTTTATCTTAATTGAGGGCACATTCTGCTCAAGCCACACTTGGGCTAAGATGAGTAATGAAATATAAAGTGACTAAAAATCCCACTTGTTTTATTGAACAATTATCAGGAAAGGGCAAGAATTATGATGAAGTTTGCAGACCTAGTTGAACAAAACATTGAAGAAGTGGCCACTTTGGATACCCTTGATGCTGGGAAATTGTTTAGCTCTTTGAAGGACTATGAATTACCCGATGCAATAAAATCTCTCCGATACTATGCTGGTGCAGCCGATAAAATTCATGGCGACGTGCTAAAAATGTCACGCCCGCTTCAGGCCTACACATTGCTTGAACCCATTGGGGTTGTGGGACACATCATTCCCTGGAATTTCCCAAGCAGCAGTTTTTTCGTAAAGACAAGCCCTGCCTTGGCTGCAGGATGCACCATGGTCGTCAAACCCGCCGAGCAAACTCCACTTTCAGCTCTCTATTATGCTCATTTGGCTAAGTTGGTATGTATATGCATTTGACAAAAGGTCTAGTTTTACCTATGCCCAAAACTACAAGGCTTGTCACACTTTCGCCTTCGTACTGCATTTTGTAACATCCACAGTATCTAAACTTTTCTTCTCCATGGTTCTGTCCGATTCCTTCCAAATTTTAGACATAATATTCACCATGTGCTCATCACGGCACATGGTGAACTGCATTCATATTTAGGATGGAACGGCCATATGTTTAAAGCACGAAACATAATTTAAGGACTATGAATGTTTTATATTACAGTTTTAGGGCTAAAAGTGTAACGCAACTTTAGTTTGGGAGCGGAAAATTTTAATACTTGGTAATACATATATTTCTTAGTTTCTAAGTTTTTATCGGCTCTAAGTTCTTGAGTTTGTGTTTTGCTAAGTAGGCTGGTATACCTGATGGAGTGCTCAATGTCATAACCGGGTTCGGACCAACTGCAGGTGCCGCCATCAGCTCGCACATGGACATTGACATGGTAATCTAATTTCCTTATTTGAACAAAGAAACATGTCCAAAATCAGCTATAACATTGAGTATTTAACTTTTGGGAATGGTTTAATTGCTGATTTAGGTGAGTTTTACTGGCTCAACAGAGGTAGGGCGCGAAATAATGAAGGCAGCAGCAACGAGCAATTTGAAACCGGTTGTACTAGAATTAGGAGGCAAGTCACCCCTCTTAATTTTTGATGACGCTGACATAGATATGGCTTCTGACCTTGCTCTTTTCGGGTTCAGTTTTAACAAGGTAAAGCACTCTATGTTCTATAATTCGTAGGCCTTTGATGATTTTGCGCTCTTACTTGGCTGAAAATGTTCAGTTTGCAATAGTGATTGTTGCCTTTTCTTTTGTATTCTTTTAGGGAGAAGTTTGCACGGCGGGTTCTCGTTTGTACGTTCAAGAAGGGATTTATGATGAATTTGTGAAGAAGTTAGTTGAGAAGGCAAAAGGTTGGATTGTTGGAGATCCTTTCGACCCTAATGTTTGCCATGGACCCCAGGTATTTCTTGGACCACGCTCATTAATAATTTCAGCACCCCGAAATTAGTAGTGATGTCAGTTGCTGCTTCAAAGTTGAAACACACTTCAACTTCTACTAATTGTGCCTAATATTCCCCATGAATGTCGTTATATTAAAACGAAAACGCATTGCAGGTCGACAAGGTACAGTTTGAGAAAGTTCTGAGCTACATTGAGCATGGAAATAGAGAAGGCGCCACTTTGTTAACCGGTGGTAAGCCAATAGGGGACAAAGGATATTACATTGAGCCAACCATATTCACCGACGTTAAGGTACGGGTTTAGCTTTGTTCAAAAGTGCTCTAACACGCGCACAAGCGCACCTACATACATATATATATATATATATATGTATGACTATGCTGTTGTTGTACATCCTTTCATCTCATAATTCATTAGATACGATCTTTAGTCATATATATATATATATATATATGTCTGTGTATTACCTGCACTTAGTAATTAATAAGTTACAATATATATATATATATATATATGTGTGGAATAATTAGTGTTAAACATGATGTCCTTGATTTTGCTTCTTTGTTTTATAACATATTCAATACATTTCTTGATTAGGAGGACATGTTGATTGTAAAGAACGAAATATTTGGACCTGTTGTGGTGCTCATGAAGTTCAAGTGAGTAAAAGATGTTCCGTTTCGTCCTTTTCAATAACATTTGATCTCTGGAGAGAAAAATAAGAAATCAAAATCAACCTCTGTTCTAAACCAAGAATCTAATTCAATCCCACTTAAGCATAAAACCAATAACCATTTCACTTACAGGAAATAGCATTTGATCTCTGGAGAGAAAAATAAGAAACCAAAATCAACCTCTGTTCTAAACCAAGAATCTAAATCAATCCCACTTAGCATAAAACCAATAACCATTTCACTTATAGGACTATGGAGGAGGCGATACGCAGAGCAAACGATACTACATACGGGCTAGCAGCAGGGATTGTGACAAAGGACTTGAATGTGGCCAACACTGTCTCGAGATCAATCCGTGCCGGCACCATATGGATCAATTGCTACTTGGAAGAGGACAGGGATTGCCCTTTCGGCGGATATAAGATGAGCGGGATTGGGAGGGATCTTGGCTTGGAGGCCCTCCACAAGTATCTCCAAGTCAAATCTGTTATCACACCTATTTATAACTCTCCTTGGCTTTAAGCTAATAACATAGATGGACAGCAAAAGGGCATTTTATCCTTGTTCCTTTCCTTTTTTTCCCCTTCCTGTGTTTGTTCCTATATGTGACAAAGATTCAAGTTCTTGTGTGCAGAATTCTGCCTTGTTATTGGGAATAATTAGGGGTCAAAATTGGATGTTTTGCTTTGTATATTTGACTGGTAATAAGCTTGTATACTACGCAAAACTGCTTACATGGCTGCACTACAAGATTATTGAATATGCAATAAAACTCCGAGTCTGTACTCTCTTTCTGCACTTAGCATACTACATTTTTTTTTTTTTGGATCAAAACAAATAACCAATATTGTCATAGAGAATAATCAAAAACTTAACATAAAGTGACACCAAGAATTTTTCTTTTACACATCCAAAAACTCTCGTGTGGAAAAACTAGTATGGAAAGATCAAATTATACTAGCAAGAGAATGCCACTCCAAAACTCAGATAAAAATTAGAATTTCACAATAATATATATGCTTTTTTAAAATATAGTATTTTTATTCCTTTCCATGTTTGTTTATGAATTCTATTGGACATGATAAAGTAATGGCTTACGTTAAGGACACGAAGTGAATATAAATAAGTTGCGGACCGTGTTTGATGCTATAAATCATAAACGGCACGACACATTATTGGCGTGATCATTCAATGGATCAGCACGAAGAAGACACAAGGTACTAATGGGTGCAAATTACAAATTAGGCGAGACAGACCGGACCATTTGACATCTCTAATTTTGTTAGTCTTGCCTTTGCTGAAAAAACCCGGCACTAAAACTTCTTTAATGACGGCACATGTTGTGCTAAATGATGCTACAGTCATATAACTCCAAGTTATCGTTGACATTTATTCATAAGACACCCATTTATTGGTTCTTTAATTTAAGGAAAATTTGGAGGGGATCAATTAATAGGGATTGGAATAAAGCAAGTCTCTGTCGTTGTTGAGGGTCCGTTTGCTTCACTCGTTTAAGTAAAAAAAAAAAATTTAAATTCAAATTTTTTATAAGATGAAAAATACTATAACAAAATTAAAACCATTGACCGTAGAAATGTGGTTGTTTGAAAATTTATCATAAACTGCTTAATAAGAAATAGGGGCTGTCCTGTGGGCTAAAGTCAAATGGCGGACTATACAAATGTAGTAGCAGCTAGTTAGCTAGCTAGGCCACGGGGGGCTTAATTATGAACAGTTTTATTACACGTGGGCTTAGGTGTAACTATCCGAGAAAGTCAGCAAAAGGTTTGTTTCAGCAGCAATTCGGCATTATTGAAAGCATCTGTAGAGATTAGAGAGAGACGTGATGGAAAATGGTTTATTATAAACGTTTTTTTGAAAGCATTGTGTAGCGATATATCTGGTTTCTTTTCTATGTTTTTATTTTTTTTTTTTTTTTTTTTTTTATATAACTATCCGAGAAAGTCAGCAAAAGGTTTGTTTCAGCAGCAATATGGCATTATTGAGAGTATCTGTAGAGATTAGAGAGAGACGTGATGGAAAATGGTTTATTATAAACGTTTTTTTGAAAGCTTTGTGTAGATATATCTGGTTTGGTTTTTTTTCTATGTTTTTTTTTTTTTTTTTTTTTTTTTGTATATAACTATCCGAGAAAGTCAGCAAAAGGTTTGTTTCAGCAGCAATACGGCATTATTGAGAGTATCTGTAGAGATTAGAGAGAGACGTGATGGAAAATGGTTTATTATAAACGTTTTTTTGAAAGCTTTGCGTAGATATATCTGGTTTCTTTTCTATGTTTTTATTTTTTTTTTATTTTTTTGTATATAACAATTACATGTGGATTGTGAAAAAAGAACCGAATAATACGTAATCTCTGTTTTGCACATGATCATATATAATATTGGACTAGCCCGTTTAGTTCGACATTTGCTGCGTTTGGTACAAACATATTGCTCTGTGATGTTTTTAATTTAACGAAAATAGTAAAAAATAGGTCAATATGAAAAGGTTAAGGAAGTATATAGGCTAACTTTTAGTTATAAAAATTAATAGGTCATAACTTGTCAAGTTATGGTTCATAACCAGATAAGTTATGGACAAACTTATCAAGTTATGATTCATAACCAGACAAGTTATGGATAAAAACCGTGATTTATAGATAATAACTTGTTAAGTTATTGTTCATAACGAGACAAGTTATGGACAAAAACAGTAATTTGGCCTATTTATTAACTTGTGTAAACTATTAGCCTATTAATTTTAATTCATCTCAAGTCTTAGTCTATTTCCCTCTTTATCCCTTAATTTAATTGCATTAATTTTTTGTGATCTCCTGAGTCTCTTATTGAACAAGTCAACAACGGCTTCCGGATTGATGCGACTTATAATATAGAAAGAAAAAATCATAATAATTTCCTTTCTAACAGAATAATTAAAAAAGTAATCTTGATAAATACTTTTTAAAAGTGTTTACATTAAAATTTTTACTATTTACTCTTGATTTATAATTTTTTTAGTTAAATAATTACACTAATAAAAATATATTAATTAATACTAAAAGATAAAAGACTAGACTCATGCATTCTTAAAGATAAATTCTGTAATTTTTTCCGATTAAAATCATAATTCATATTCCTTTCAGGAATAAATAAATAAATATCATGATTCATGTGACAATGTGTGGAGGTCTTCAATTAATATATTTGGATAAAGTGAACTAAAACAAGATTTACCCTTAAAAAAGGACAGTTAATAATAACATTAGAGTATTTTTATTGGGGTTAAAACTCAACTACTTATTCACGGTAAGTCCCATTAAATAAGTAGGTGGGACTCAACTTAGTGGGACTCGCTATTTTATAAGTGATAAGAATTTATTTTTATGAGATGAATACGGTTTTTGATCACATTTGAATGGTAGTTTCACATTTTGTTACGTGAGGTACAAACATACTACTACATTAGTGATGTTGTTAATTTAATTGCATTGACAAAGGGCTTCCAGATTGATACTACTTATAATAAGGGGAAAAAAAAACATATAATATCTCTTTATATTAGACCAATCAAAATCATGTGATAACGTGGGTGGTTTTTAATTGTATTTAATAATAAAAATGAACTAATTAAGTAAAACTATGAGCTGGGAATTGAATAAAAGAGAAGATGAGAAGTGCAATATGGACTTTTTAATCGATTGTTTGTTTGTCAAAGTATGCATACAGTACGTAAACATCAAAAATCTGTTTCATACAATATTTGTATGATCTGTCCAGTTATATGCGATTCAAAATATTAAAGTTGACCACGGAAAAAGTCCCATAAGGATGTATATGTTATTATGCGATTCAAAATATTAAAGTTGACCACGGAAAAAGTCCCATAAAGATGTATATGTTATTATGAAAACTAAGAAAATGTAAAACTAAAAAGAAAAAATTTAGAGAAATAAACTAGGGAGAGTTTTATTAATCTTGTGAAGGTATATAAAATGAAGAGTTTTAGAGTTTTATTTATAGAAAAATTTTCAGCATTAGTCACAGTTACTATTTATATAGTACTTGCTATTTATGGTTATTATTTGCACAGTAAGATTCTGATATGAACAGTGATTTTAACTGATTTGTATGGTAACTTTGACTAAGATGAATAGCTACTATTCATAAACTCCTTTCTAGATATCCACCATTCATGATGTCTCATTAAAAACCTTGATAAGAAAAACTCAGTGGGATAAAAACCATAACAAAGGGAAAAATAGTACATTATTTATCTATATGTGTTTATGCTGCCTCGTTAAAAACCTTATCAGGAAAATTCAGTGGGATAAAACCTTATCGGTATTGTTGTTGCAAGGTAATGTGAGATGCATGGAAAGTGGAGTAGGTTTTCTCTAGCATTTCACCATCTGTGATATTTACTCCACAAAATTTCAGTTTTGAAACAATTCTAAACATGACAGAGTTGTAGTCATTGACTTTCTTAAAATCCTGGAAACGCAAATTGTTCCACTCATTGCGAGTGGCCAGAAGTACGACTTTTTTCTGGTGGTCGTATCTCTCCTTCATACTTTTTCAAAGGACAAGTGGATCTTTAACCGTGAGATATTCACATTTCAAGCCTTCATCAACATGTTTACAAAGGAAAATCATCGCTTTCACATTTTCTTGTGGTGACTTGTTATTATTTTTTTAATGGTATCGGTTAGACTCATTGACTCTAGATGCATTTCTACATCAATGATCCAAGACATAATTCTTTACCGTGTGTCGAGTGCAACGAATTCAAGTTTGGCAAGATTCGACATGGTGATAACTATAATAGAACATCGATATAATAAGAATCACAATATTATTATTACAATAGAGAGTATAATTAAAATTACATGTTAATCATAATAGCAATAAATAAAAGGGAAAATATTACAAGTATGAGTTTTGTAAGGAAAAACTGAAAATCGTGTGGAGAATGATCTCCAATAAAAAAAAAGTAAAAATATAGAAAATGACTATTAAAATAACAAACATCATCACCATATTCGTCATATTGTGAAGATTATATTAAGAATCGTGAAGAGAATATGAGAAGTGAAAGATAAAAATATTAAGAAGGGGAAAGAGAAGATGAGAAGTGAATTGTATGGGTTAAGAAAAATCACAATTTATAGAGTAAATACAGCCGTTAATAGTGATGTAAAAATCTATTATATTACCATTAGAAGTGGAAGAAAAATTACAATTGTATATCTCAAATGATGTAGAAAAATAAATAGATGAGAATAGTAATATGCATGCAGAAAGTGCAATGAGAAATTATTACATGCAGGCGGCATAGCCATTCATTTATGATAATACAAACACGCCAAACTACTCGTTAAACCTTTCGAATGGTGTATAATGACAAAATTATAAAAATTATGATACATTGGTGGCATAGTCCTCTTTGTATGAATATAAAATAATAAAGTATATTTACATATCTTTCACTTGAATTAATAAGGGTAGAAACCTGTAGGACTAGGGTTAGGACCTACTTTCTTTTAACTTTAAAGTAGATGCTTGTAACTGGATCAAAACCTCATTTCTTTGAATTAATGAATATAGACAATCACAGTAAAAATTGAATGTTATTGTTGATAACGTGTTATGAAAATTAAAAAAAAAAAGCAAAATTAAGAAGAAAAACTTTAGAGAGAGGGGGTTTCATTAATCTTACGAAGGTAAATAAAATGAAGAGTCTTAGAGTTCTATTTATAGAAAAATTTTCAGCACTATTCACGGTTATTATTTGCTTAGTACTTACTATTTACGGTTACTATTTATACAATAAGATCTTAACATGAACAATAACTTTAACTGAGTTGCATAATAACTTTGATTGAAGTGGACAACTACTATTCATAACCTATGTTATTTTTTTGTTTGACTTAATATTGTCATTGTCTTTGTCTTTCAATTAGAGCCGCTTGTTGTATTAAGATATTATGAGGAAATATATTAACAGAGAGAGATATAGATAAATAAATAGGGGGAGAGAGATAGGGATATATATATATATAGATAGATAGAGAGAGAGAGAGAGAGAGAGAGAGAGAGAGAGAGAGAGAGAGAGAGAGAGAGAGAGAGAGAGAGAGGGGGAGTATTGACACTACTGAGCCGTTTGTGAAGATGCCAACAATTAAATTCACGAAGCTGTTCATTAATGGAGAATTCGTCGACTCAGTCTCAGGTTAAGTACTATTTATCATTGTTCTTCTTTTTCCCCTTTGATATTGTTCTTCACTATATATATGTAGTTCTCCAAGTTATATGTTATACGTCATTTATTTCTTGTATTGGTAATATCATTTGTATCTGCAGTTTTCTTTCTTTAAGTTGACACCACAAGGCAAAAAACTTGTTAGTAATTCCTTCATAATGAGCTTCAACAATCTTCTTTTAGACTATAATTTTTCACTTCTAATCATCTACTCATACGAAGCCTATATGGCGTTTCACGATACAAGTACAAAATGCAACCCCTGAACAACGACATATTAATTAGGGGAGTTTTTGCTTTGGGGGAAATAAAGTAGTCACAATAATATTTCTATCAAATTTTTGTAGCTGTTTGTTGGTTATAAAATATAAAAACATATTAATCCTTGTATCTCATATTACTTTGATATGTGTTGTCATTTAGCTAGGATGCGTTGGTAGGAAAGAAAATGTAAAGATAGAATGTGGGAAAAAGGGGAAGAATTGATTGTGGGTTTCCTCTAAGTTGGTGAATTTACGACAAACTATTCCTAGTCAATACCCTCCTTTTTTTTTTTAATTATCTTTACTCTTTCACGTTATCATATTAATCACATAATTAACAAGACCGCTTCTTTTATACGACACAAATGTGTTTTTTTTTTTTTTTTTTTTTTGGGTGAAAAAACAAAACAGGAAAAACAATTGAGACAACAGATCCTAGGAATGGAGAGGTGATAGCAAAGGTTGCAGAAGGAGGCAAAGAAGACGTTGATTTGGCAGTGAAAGCCGCCCGTGCCGCCTTCGACCACGGTCCATGGCCTCGCATGTCCGGCTTTGTATGTGCTTAACGACCTTAATTAGCCTCTCCTTCATTTTTCTATTGATTTTGTCGATATATGTATGTATGTATATATATTGCTATGTTTCGTTTTATAGAATAAATATATTATCTTTTCTATGTATTTACAGTTCTCATTTCCATATTATTCGGATAGATATTTTATGTCTTAAGTTTCTCTGTTGTTTAGCGGGTGTCCTTATCAGGGGGCTGATCATGATCGTCATATATATCGTCTCGTTTCCAAAGTCAACTTAGTGATAATAAAGATATAAGAAATGTTGCAGAAATAATTAATTATAAATATATATTTATATAGTTGATAATATATCTTAGGTACGTAGTGCAGTTAATATATGTATATATATATAGCTTAAATTACAAGTCTGCCGACGTTTACTATTATCAGGTAATAAATTCATATACGTAATGCAAACGAAATGTGTACGTGTCAATCTTCTCTCTGTGGTGTCTATAACAGAACTAAACATTTTTAAGGCCCCGTTCATTTTGCCGATTCGAGTTTTGCTACAGTAAAAAACTCTCAGAAACAGTCACATCTAACTTTTTTACTACAGTAAAAAGCTCTCACATAAAATTATATCTCAACTCGAATTACAAACTCGAATCAGCGAAGTGAACGGGAGAACAAGAACTCAAGTTTGATGAATGCCAAAAAAAAAAAGAGTCAACAAAAGCAAACGAAAAAAATAAATGAAGTTTGTTACTTTCTAGTTTTGCTGACTTAAAACTCATATTTGTATTACCCTAACCATAAACAAGATCAAATAGTTAGAAATTATGTGACAGGGTCTAGAAGAAAACTTTCATCAATCCCGCGTTAAAAGGGAAAAAAAAAAAAAAGAAAAAAGAATAACAAGTACCTTGTTACTGCCTTAATACTTAAGGTTCTATTAAACTCTGTTGTTAGATATATTAATTAATTATGATTTTATACTAAGTAATTAAGCTTGCTCAAGTGGGAATTAAGTGTGCTAACATAATTAGTTGAACATATCTTAGGAGAGGGCAAGAATCATGATGAAGTTTGCAGACTTAATTGAAGAGAACCTTGAAGAGCTAGCCACTCTTGATAGCCTCGACGCCGGAAAATTGTTTAGCCTCGGAAAAGCCATAGACATACCCGGCGTGATCAGTTGTCTCCGTTACTACGCCGGTGCAGCCGATAAGATTCACGGGCGTACGCTGAAAATGTCGCGGGAGTTTCAGGCCTACACATTGCTTGAACCCATTGGGGTTGTAGGAAGCATCATTCCCTGGAATTTCCCAAGCACCATGTTTTTCATCAAGGCAAGCCCCGCCTTAGCCGCAGGGTGCACCGTCGTCATGAAACCCGCCGAGCAAACTCCACTCTCAGCACTCTATTATGCTCATCTCGCCAAGATGGTACGTGCCTATGCTTTGATTATATTTTTTTTAGTATGGACATTCATAAATTATTACTTACAACATTCATAGTTTTTTGTAACTAAATTTATGATGTTAATAAATACAAACCATGAGTAGGTGGCACCAATTATAATTCTATGTCTTGTTTAGGAAAAAAAAAAAAAAAAAAACAAACCACAAGTTTCATGCCTTTCGAAACGTATCTAGCGCCTAATGCCACTGGAGGCTGGTTCAAGCAGTGGCGGATTTAAGTACAGCTCAGTACGGGTTACCGTCCTCACTCAAATTTTTTTTTTAAAAATATTACTTTTAAAAATTTTAAAATTTTACACTTAAGCCCTTACTGAAATAATATATGTCCCCACTAAAATAAATATATTTTCTTATATGCCTCTACTAAGATAATTTATTAAAAAAAATTTAATGTAATTCCACTAAAGTAAAAGGCTGATTCTGTCACTGAGTTCAAGGGCCGTGTGCTGAGTATGCGTGTATCTACCAAGGGTCGAATCCTGATAGCTTTCTTTCTTGTATAAAATGAGAGCCGTAGGCCTCATACCTTATTTGAAAAAAATAAATAAATAAAAAAAAGGAAACTTATCTAGTCAATCCAGTGGACCAGTACATGTATGATGTCTATATAACTACTAACTTTTGTTTATGGGTTTTAGGCTGGGGTCCCTGATGGAGTGCTCAATGTCATCACTGGATTTGGACCCACTGCAGGTGCTGCCATTAGCTCACATATGGACATTGATATGGTAAATAATTTGATATATGTAATTGTTGTTTGAAATATGTCTAAATTGAGTTGATACTTGATCAATGAGTATATATAAACAACACATAACGCGTAATTGTAGTGACTAATATTGGCTATGATTTAATTAATTAATCTTGTTTTAGGTGAGTTTTACTGGGTCGACAGAAGTAGGGCGTGAAATAATGAAAGCAGCGGCAACAAGCAATTTGAAACCAGTTGCACTAGAATTAGGAGGCAAGTCACCCCTCTTAATTTTCGACGACGCCGATATAGATATGGCTTCTGATCTTGCTCTTCTTGGGGTCCTATACAACAAGGTGAAGCCAGCTTGCTTTTTTTTTTTTTTTTGTTAACTATATATATGTTTGAAAACATTTTCATATTTTGGAATTCTCATGTTCAGTTGGCAATTATTCACACTAGTTTTCATTATCAATTTGTTTTAGGGAGAAATATGTGTGGCAGGTTCTCGTGTTTTTGTTCAAGAAGGGATTTACGATGAGTTTGTGAAGAAATTAGTTGAGAAGGCAAAAGCTTGGCCGATTGGGGACCCTTTTGATCCTCAAGTTCGTCAAGGACCTCAGGTTAGAACTAATTATGAAGATATTCAAGAAGCTAAAACTTTTTAACTTTTAAGGACATGTTGGTTTTCAATTTTGTACTTGTAGCCATAAACTTATCCATAAAATTTTTTGAAAAAAATCAAATCTTTGGAATTCGTGAGATAATCGATGTTGCGTTGCAGATTGACAAGGCGCAATTTGATAAAATTTTAAGATACATTGAGCATGGAATGAGAGAAGGAGCCACTTTGTTAACTGGGGGAAAGCCTGCAGAGAGGCAGGGATATTACATTGAGCCAACCATATTCACCGATGTTAAAGTATGTAGTTAATTTGCATAAAATACGTGTGTGAAGTTTACATCGCAACTCATTAATCAATATAATGATAAATATTTTGGGATTGTTCTCATCTTCAATAATCCATCGCTTTAATGATCAGGAGGACATGCTTATTGTCAAAGACGAAATATTTGGCCCTGTTATGGCGCTCATGAAATTCAAGTTAGAACCAGAGTCCCGTTTCTCTTATCCTTTTTAATAAACTGGATTTTCACTTGCATACATAGCTGTTAAGCTGATCGCTAAAAACTTTGTGAAATCATATGTATAGGACTATTGAGGAGGCGATAAAGAGTGCGAATAATACGAGATATGGGCTCGCTGCAGGCATCGTCACAAAGAGTTTGGATGTGGCCAACACTGTGTCAAGGTCAATCCGAGCCGGCACCATATGGATCAATTGTTACTTTGCTTTCGGTGACGATTGCCCTTTTGGTGGCTGCAAAATGAGCGGCTTTGGGAAGGATCATGGCTCGGAGGGCCTTCACAAGTATCTCCATACTAAGAGTGTTGTTACTCCAATCTACAATTCTCCTTGGCTTTGAAATTTTATGCGACATCAATACTGCAGCAAGCTACTGCTACTTACATACTGAGCCTTTTTGTGATGTGAAGGATCAATATTGGTGTGGTTTATAAAATGCTTGATTCCAGTAACGGGGTTGAGTAAATTAATATCTTGCTTTGTGTAATTTGACTGGTTTGCTTGTATACAATGACAAAGTTTGTTTTCATCTTTCGCTATATTATAGTGTATGACACAAACTGAGCACGTTCTGCGTCCGCACGCTTGATATGCAAATGTATTGGACAAATTAAAAAGAGAAAAACCAACGAATGAAATCTCCTTTATTCCAAACACAATTTCCATGTCCTTATAAACATATATAATTTAATGCAAAATTTTACTTTGGGAAGTCATGTATAGGACTGTGAAGAGGCGATGAAGAGGCAGGAACAAAGTTCAAAACAGACGGTAAATTCCAAAAACACATGACATGCCCTTATAAACATAAACGAGTAAACGACTGCAAATTCTACACATTTTGGACATAAATATTGTCAATACAAGCTACGTAAGTTCTAAAATCATGTCCTTTTCAGCTCAGAACGGTTTTTACACTAAAAACGACAGTAGAACTTTGTGTAAACGTCAAGTTTTATATCTTACATTTCGTTTCTATGGATTGTGAATAAATCTTAACTTACATTCTTAGGGGGAAAAAAAAAAAGAACAACTACGGCAAAACATTACATAAAAGTCACGTCGTCTGTTAGACATGAGGACTGTCTATTTGAACTTCTAATGTTCTAGCTATATGTCGTTTTAAACTTAAACGACCACAATCCTCCAAATAGTGAACCACGGGTAGGTTGTTTTTATAAACCAACTGACGACAGCAGTCTTTCAAACAATAAACGACATCACAAAACGACAAAGTATAATTTTTGAAAAACAAACGACTTGACGTTTCGTCAATCTCCTTTCAGACAATAATAGAATAACCTTTAGAAACGACACATCGCTTACAGAGATCAAATGACAAACGTTATTCATTGAACGTAAAAGAAGAAAACTTCGAACGAAAGGGCATCTAGCCCATAATCTCTGGCTCTCTGCTTTTGTATTGCAATTGCAAGAGCGTTTTTCATCTAATTAACGTTACAGAGATTTTCAAGATTGATCTTCTTTATATTTTCCTTGAAAGTTTCTTGATAACCAAGCAAGAATAGAAAGTGCTCGAGAAGTAAACAATGAGAACATGATAAGCACAAGTTCTCGTCAAGATAACAACCAAGATCGCAGTCCAAATCTAAAATCAAACTGATTAGAACCCATTCAGAAAGTGTACAAACCGATTCGATCGAAATCTTGACATCTTTTTTACAACCTAATCGTAAATTCCATCAGAATCTAGTTACAGACACGAGAAAACAGAGATCGATGCCTATTTTAGAGGCACGAGCCGGATCAAACGACGCCGTTGGAAAGCCCTCATTTCCCGATCTTTCCCCTGAGCTTGACGACAAGAACCTTCTCCATCTTCGCCAGAACGGCCTGGTTCGGCACGGCCTTGCCGTTTTCGTACTCCTGGACCACCTGAGGCCGCTCGTTGATCTGCTTGGCCAGATCGGCCTGGCTCATCTTCTTCTCCAGCCGCGCCTTCTGGATCACCTGCCTCAACTCCGGCGCCACCCGGCCCATAGCCGCCGGCTCCGTCCCCTCGTCCAGCTTCTTCGCGTTGACGGCCGGCGCCGCGGCGGAGGATTTCTTGTTGGAACCGGCGTCGAACTTCTTGACCGTCTGGACCCCCGCGCCGGACCGGAGTGCCTGGTTCACCGCCTTCGGATCGCGGAGGGCTTGCGCCTTCGGCTTCGACTTGTGGACGACGACGGGCTCCCAGTCCTGAGTTATGGCTCCAGGATATCTGCTCGGCATGTTGTTGCCGGGAGTAGAGAGAGAAAGCTTTGTGAATTTTAGAGAGAGAAATGAAGATTATCAGTTGGAATGGCGAAACGATGCGAAGGCGAAGGTGGTAAAAGGGGTTTATGTAGTGGAGGGAGAATCTGGAAAGTTCTTTATCGCTTCTGTGACCGACTTTAATATCTGGAACGTTCTCTGATGCTTTGATATGTAATTGCTTGAACAGGCGCGAAAAGTCTCTTTTAATCGTTTGCAACGTGGCGATGTGTTATTAAACCCAAACACAATATGGTCCCAAACATAATATGAGATTTTTATTTTCGATATAATTATAATACCCAAAACACCCCTAATATTTTACCTAAATACTATTTTTACTCTTCCATGTAATTATGCAAACGCCTGAGCCAAAGTTTTTATGGGAAAGAAGAAGTGTAAAAACAAAAGCAAATAATAATAAAAAAAAGAAATTATAGCCTCATTCAGTTTGTAAATTTGAGTTTTTAATTTGAGTTAGATATATAATTTTATATGAGTCTTTAACTGTAGTAAAAGAAATTAGATGTGATTTTTTATAAAAACTTTTAACTGTAACAAAATTAGAATTGAAAACTCAAATTGGTGAAAGAGTAATTTCAATAATAGCACTCATGAATAAATTATTATTAATTTTAACACTACTTTTGTGTACTTTCACAACTAGCATTGTCATGTCAGCAATATGAAGTAAAATGACTTTTATGCCACTTAGGTCAAAATTATCATTTAAAAACACCTCAAAGAGACTCACAACTCTCTCCCGCCTACTCTCTCTCTCTCTCTCTCTCTCAAGTTTGGCCGCTCTATCTACTCGGTATCTTTCTTCCCTACACCCTCATTTCTCCGTCGCTAATACTCCGGTTGTGCACCAAATCGAGGTTGGTACACAATTTGTTTGCTTTCTTTTGTTTTTATCTTTTTAAATTTATTTTTCAGGAGACTTAGTATATAAAACTAAAAAAAAAATGACTAGGTTGAACTTAATGTGATGGGAATTGAAAATATCTTTCGTCAATTTGAGATTTTGGATGGTTTATAACTGATATGTAAACTGATTGTAACGACCAACACGTGAAAGACATAGTTGACCTTGGGAGTCATAGTATTATGACTCATAGTGTTATATGTCTGGTCATAATACTATGACCAGTCAGCCATAATAGTATGAGTCATGGTCTATGAGTCAAATTATAACAATATGAGTCAAAATGGCCGGTCATAGTATTATGACCGTCCATAAGGCAGTCATAGTGATATGACCATCTGTAACGCCCTCCAGAATTAAACTTGTTTAATTATGATAATTGTAGTTTATTAGTGTGCCTAAATTGATTTTTTTAATTAATCATGAGCTTTTAAATTTATTTTAGTATTTGTAATTTCACCCCTATTTATTTTATTTATTTTTTCTAATTTTCTTTTCCTTCTATTTCTCCTTTTTCTTTTTCCTTATTTCCTTTTTTCCTTTCCCTTCCTCACGTTACTCTCCCTCTCTCTCTGTCTCGACACTCTCTCTCTCTACCTCGAGCTCTCTCTCTCTCCCCCTCTCCCGTTCATCTCTCCCTCTCTCTCTCAAAGTTTTCTTTCTCAAGGGCCGGATTTAAACCAAAAACGGAGGTTTCCAAGAGGTTTTCAACATCAAAGCTTGGATCGATGTAAAACTCTTTGAAACTTACTTTAGAATTTCAGATTTAGCTTTGTGGAACTCGTTTTAGTCGAGTTTGGTGATTTTTGGTTTAAATTTTGTTTTCAAATGGAATCCGAATGGGATTTGGTGAAACCTTGATGAAAATTGGGGGTTTTTTATTCTTTGGACCCCATTTGTTGATTTGAAACTGGATCTATACATTTCCCTTGAGAATATGTCGAAATCGGACCCAAAATTG
>NW_010357688.1:166303-190603 GCF_000414095.1 Morus notabilis
ATCATGATTTGAATTAAGAATTGTTTATGAACATTGATTTTGAACTATGGCACACTAATATGATACAATTGCATCTAATTAAACGAGAATGTTTAATGAGAAGGGTCAAACTCTAAATTGTTGATTTTGATGGGAAAGATAGTGGCACAGTTCAAATTGGAGCCTCGAAGGCAAGCGGAGCTAGGGCTACGTGAAGACAGCCACAGGTTTGATATCCACCAGGTAGGATATTCTTGTCCATATCCTTGTTAGCCTCACTTTAAATGATTTTGGCCAATGAAAATGTTTTAGAACAAAACATATTTAAAGAAAATGATTTCAAATTAATAGCATGAGAATGCTATTAAGTTTTCCAATGATTTTGGAAATAAGATTTTAAAGAGTATCATTTCTTAAAATGAAATATTTAAGGAATGATACAACGCATGGTGGCCACAGAGATCGGGATGTGGGAATCGCATCCTTGGGGGCAGGTCCCGAAACCCGTACGGATCCACTTCTTATTTAGTGGAATTATAGCTCTGCACTTTTCATTTGACAGACATTTTTACCGCTTCTTGTTTAGTGGTATGATGAGCTGCACACTTTCATTATACAGATATTTTCTACTGTGAGTATTTCCTTTTCTAAAAATTGATGATCGGTTCCGGGTGTATATCTTCAGACCGTGAGTTACCTTTATTTTAAATGCTTTATAAAATTATATCCTACTGGGCATTTCGCTCACCTTTCTTGTTTTCAAATGTATTAAACCCCTCCAGGAGACGCAAGGAGTAGTGCGGAGTAGGTAGCTACTCCCAGTGACGTGGACTTGACCTCGGGAAGTGAAGAGTTGTATCCCTCTTATCTTTTATTTTAAGGCATGTATAAAAGATTATGGATTGTAAACTTAAATATTACTAAACTGTGGTTGATGTCACACTTACTTTTGTTTATATTCATGTATGCTAAACACCTGTGGGAATTCCTGACTTGATACCAGGGACGTGGTTTTAAACTGGTTTGGTTGGAAATTCCACCACCTTTCTTGAAATTGAATTTCTCCTGAATGAAAAGGGGCTCGTTTGGAAATACCTTTATGTTTTGGATTTAAAAGGAATTAAAATATATGCTAATCACTCTCTCAAACAGGTTTAAGTTTCTAAACGAGCCTCCACGTCACTAACCCCAGTTTGGGGGCGTGACACCGTCCGGTCATAATATTATGACTGAAATGACTCATAGTGTTATGACTGACACACTATGATTGCCTTATGACCGGCCATGACACAATGTTATGACTTGCCATTTCTAATGACTCGATAACGACTATGAGTAATTGCATGTTGATTAACAACTATTATTTTTGAAATTATTTAGGAATGGCTGCTGGATTGAACATCTTTATCAAGTACAATGGACATTGGGACCGTGCTTCGAGATACGTCAGTTGTAAAATGAAGGGGATATTGGTCCCCACCAACGCAACTATATATTGGTATTATAGATTTGGTGAGAAATGTGCTTGGGATTCAACCACAAGGAAAAAAGTTTATTCTTAAGATATGTTGTTGAGGACGGGGAAGCTCCTGTGAAGATATTGTCTAACTATGATGTCATATTCTATTAACGACATCTCTTCCTCCAAAGCCTTTTTTTTCTTCTAAGATGACAAAAAATGGTAAAAAAAAAAAACAAAAAAAAAAACAAGAAAAGCAAACAAAGTTGTTAACCAAAAGTACTATAATTGGCACACTAAGAGTCTGGCCATTGGGCAGTCATAGTACTATGACCGACGGTCATAATTCTATGACCACCCATCATGCAGGCTCTCTCATAGTGTTATGACCGACGATCATAATGCTATGACCGTAGGCTCATCAGTCAGGTAGTCACATTATGAGCCTGCCTACTTGATGACCTGTCATAAAATTATGACCATCGGTTATAGTACTATGACCGCACGATGTACCTGTCTTATGACCGGTCATAATACAATTATCGACCGATTATAATGATATGACCGGCCATCAGGCAGAGTCACATACAAAATAAGGAGCACAATGATAATAAAAAATTTTAAATAATTGACCTTATCTGTTTTTATCTCCTCCTCTAAAGCCTTTCTTTCCTTCTAAGATGACAAAAAATGGTAAAAGAAAAAAAAATACCTTAAAAAACAAATAAACTAGAAAAGCCAACAAAGTTTTCACCTTTGTCTAAAAATCCGCCATTGATCTTGTCTGTTTCGTGGTTGATTTCTCCGGCGAAGAGGGTAAGGTTTCCTCTGTTCGTTCATCTCCGACGAAGAGGTTTAGGCGTTAATTTCTCCGGTGAAGGTTCGTCGGTTCTCATCGCGTGATTTCGTGGGTTCTCGTTGTCATGAGTTCGTCGGTGCTCAAGGTGATAGACGGTGGTGGTCGTTGGAGTTTCTTGGTCTCTGTGCACACCCGTGTTCTTTCTCTTCCTCCTCTCTCTACTTTGAATATTTGAATTACAAAAGGCTTCAAAATATATTCAAGACTTCAAAAATAAAATGGGGTACAATTGTCATTTTAACTCAAATAAAAATGGCATGGTCCCACTTTTGTTGACACAGCGATGTTAATTGTGAAAGTATGCAAAAGTGATGCTAAAATTAATAATAACTTATTCAAAAAGTGCTATTATTGAAATTAATCCATTAGTGAAATGAATGACACTTACATATTTAATCACTTTTTTTCAATGCATTTATTTTTATTATTAAAAAATAAAGTAAAAAAAATGTCATCTCTCTTCTCCCATTGTTCTCTCTTTCATCTCTGCCATCTCTCTCCATCTCCCTCTCCCCCCTACTGCAGCAAACTCTCTGGAGATCGGACGTTGCAGATCGGCATCGAGAAGATGCAGCTCGCACCACCATGGAACGATGACGGTGCAAGATGGAGGTTCTTGTTTCTTTGGAAAACTGCAATGGTTTTCGTGCCTATGAGAGCAGATCAACTAGTTGTCACTTTCTAAACTGTTTGGTACTGGTGGTGCACATCACCACCCACTAAAAAAGTGAAATCTGACAATGCTCAATGATATTCCAGCAATACCCCGACGACAATGCTCTGCCAATATTCAGTCGGAGGAATTGATTTTGTTCTCTTTGTCTCACTAAGTCTGTAAAGATAGAAACCTCATCGATCATAGGTCAAATGACAGAAATATCACAATTGAAAGTTTTGAGTGTTATAAGATATGACACAAACTGAGCACCTTCTCCGCACGCTTGATATGCAAATGTTTTTGTACAAATTAACAAAAGAAAAACCAGCGAATGAAATCTCCTTTATTCCAAACACAATTTCCATGTCCTTATAAACATATATAATTTAATGCAAAATTTTACTTTGGGAAGTCATGTATAGGACTGTGAAGAGGCGATGAAGAGGCAGGAACAAAGTTCAAAACAGACGGTAAATTCCAAAAACACATGACATGCCCTTATAAACATAAACGAGTAAACGACTGCAAATTCTACACATTTTGGACATAAATATTGTCAATACAAGCTACGTAAATTCTAAAATCATGTCCTTTTCAGCTCAGAACGGTTTTTACACTAAAAACGACGGTAGAACTTTGTGTAAATGTCAAGTTTTATATCTTACATTTCGTTTCTATGGATTGTGAATAAATCTTAACTTACATTCTTAGGGGAAAAAAAAGAACAACTACAGCAAAACATTACATAAAAGTCACGTCGTCTGTTAGACATGAGGACTGTCTATTTGAACTTCTAATGTTCTAGCTATATGTCGTTTTAAACTTAAACGACCACAATCCTCCAAATAGTGAACCACGGGTAGGTTGTTTTTATAAACCAACTGACGACAGCAGTCTTTCAAACAATAAACGACATCACAAAACGACAAAGTATAATTTTTGAAAAACAAACGACTTGACGTTTCGTCAATCTCCTTTCAGACAATAATAGAATAACCTTTAGAAACGACACATCGCTTACAGAGATCAAATGACAAACGTTATTCATTGAACGTAAAAGAAGAAAACTTCGAACGAAAGGGCATCTAGCCCATAATCTCTGGCTCTCTGCTTTTGTATTGCAATTGCAAGAGCGTTTTTCATCTAATTAACGTTACAGAGATTCTCAAGATTGATCTTCTTTATATTTTCCTTGAAAGTTTCTTGACAACCAAACAAGAATAGAAAGTGCTCGGGAAGTATACAATTAGAACATGATAACCACAAGTTCTCGTCAAGATAACAACCAAGATCGCAGTCCAAATCTAAAATCAAACTGATCAGAACCGATTCAGAAAGTGTACAAACCGAAACGATCAAAATCTTGACATCCTTTTTACAACCTAATCGTAAATTCCATCAGAATCTAGTTACAGACACGAGAAAACAGAGATCGAAGCCTATTTTAGAGGCACGAACCGGATCAAACGACGCCGTTGGAAAGCCCTCATTTCCCGATCTTTCCCCTGAGCTTGACGCCAAGAACCTTCTCCATCTTCGCCAGAACGGCCTGGTTCGGCACGGCCTTGCCGTTTTCGTACTCCTGGACCACCTGAGGCCGCTCGTTGATCTGCTTGGCCAGATCAGCCTGGCTCATCTTCTTCTCCAGCCGCGCCTTCTGGATCGCCTGCCTCAACTCCGGCGCCACCCGGCCCATAGCCGCCGGCTCCGTCCCCTCGTCCAGCTTCTTCGCGTCGACAGCCGGCGCCGCGGCGGAGGATTTCTTGTTGGAGCCGGCGTCGAACTTCTTGACCGTCTGGACCCCCGCGCCGGACCGGAGTGCCTGGTTCACCGCCTTCGGGTCGCGGAGGGCTTGCGCCTTCGGCTTCGACTTGTGGACGACGACGGGCTCCCAGTCCTGAGTTATGGCTCCAGGATATCTGCTCGGCATGTTGTTGCCGGGAGCAGAGAGAGAAAGTTTTGTGAATTTTAGAGAGAGAAATGAAGATTATCAGTTGGAATGGCGAAGACGATGACGAAGGTGGTGAAAGGGGTTTATATAGTGGAAGGAGAATCTGGAAAGTTCTTTATCGCTTTGTGACCGACTTTAGGGCATGATCTTTGTCAAAAAAAAAAAACTTTAAAAAAGACGATACTAATTTTATTTAAATTAACATTTTTCTAAATTTTAATTTTATTTAATTTTATTTAAATTATAATTTAATTCAAATTATAATTCAAATTTAACTTGATTGTGGAACGTTCTGATGCTTTGATATGTAATTGCTTGAACAGGCGCGAAAAGTCTCTTTTAATCGTTTGCAACGTGGCGATGTGTTATTGGCTAACAACTAGCTTTGGGACCCAAACATCAATATGAGATTTTTATTTTCGATATAATTATAATGCCCAAAACACCCCTAATATTTTACCTAAATACTATTTTTACTCTTCTATGTAATTAATTAATTATGTAAATTAGTGCCGGTAATATGGATCACGATACAATAATACGACTCGAAAATAACACAAATTATATAGGTTAGGGTTAAGAAAAAAAGATGTTCGGGTCAAAATTTAGTCGACCTGAAATTGACACGAAAAACACTGATCAATTTCAGGTTGGACCCGTCTAACCCGAACACAACACGAAACTCGTAAAAAAACTTAAAAATACATATATTTTCATTATATATTTTTGATTTTATTATGAACTTGTAATATCATTATAGTTATACTCAAAATCTTATACTATTATTTGCTTAATTTCAATGGATGTTATTGTAATTGAGTGTGTTATAAATTTTAAGTTATTTCTAATATGTAAAAAACTAAATAAAAGTATACAATTTTCGTATCAATTTCAAGTTCACATATCAATTTCGTGTCACGGGTCATTTTTGTGTCGTTTTGTGTCAACCTATAAAGTGGTCGTATCGTGTTCGTGTTACGGTTTTTAAAAAATTTTATGTCACGGGTCGTATTCGGATTGACTGTAAATTTAAAAAGAAACGATCAAAACACAACACGTGACATGAATTGCCACCTCTAATGCAAACGCCTGAGCCAAAGTTTTTAATGGAAATAAGAGAAGGTGTAAAAACAAAGCAAATAAAATAAAAATAAGAGAAATTACGGCCTCGTTTAGTTTGCGGATTTTAGTTTTTTACTTCGAGCTGATATGTGATTTTATGTGAGAGTTTTTTACTGTAGCAGAAAAAAATTAGATGTGACTTTTTATACTGTAGCAAAACTATAATTGATGAAGTGAACGATGCCTACATGTTTAGACACTTTTTTCAATGCATTTATTTTTCTCATTAAAAAATAAAGTAAAAAAAAAATGTCAGCTCTCTTCTCACATTGTTCTCTCTTTCATCTCTGCCATCTCTCGCAATCTCTCTCTCATCTCTCTCCATCTCCCTCTCCTTCCTACTGCAACAAATTCTCTGGAGATCGGATGTCGCATATCGGCGTCGAGAAGATGCAGCTCGCACTCACCATGGAGCGATGACGGTGCAAGATGGAGGTTCTCATTTCTTTGGCAAACTGCAATGGTTTTCATGCCTATGGGCGCAGATCGACTAGTTGTTACTCTCTAAATTGTTTGGTACTGGCAATCTGGCAGTGCACATCACCACCCACTGAAAAAGTGAAATATGATAATGCTTAATGATATTCGAGCAACACCCCGACGACAATGCTCTGTAACACCTCAAAAAATTAAACATGATTAATTAAGATAATTAAGATTTATTAGTGTGCCTAATCTTGTTTAATTAAATGATTATGTTTATTAAATGTATGCAGCTCGCACTCACCATGGAACGATGACGGTGCAAGACGGAGGTTCTCATTTCTTTGGCAAACTGCAATGGTTTTCATGCCTATGGGCGTAGATTGACTAGTCGTCACTCTCTAAATTGTTTGGTACTGGCAATCTGGCAGTGCACATCACCACCCACTGAAAAAGTGAAATATGATAATGCTTAATGATATTCAAGCAACACCTCGACGATAATGCTCTGTAACACATCAGGAAATTAAACATGATTAATTAAGATAATTAAGATTTATTAGTGTGCCTAATCTTGTTTAATTAAATGATTATGTTTATTAAATGTTTCTGATGTGTAAATTTAAATAATTCCAAGGGATGGCCACTTGAGCTTAGAATGAGCGACCGGTTGAGGATAGAAAGTATAGTTATTTTCGTGAATTTAGACGTGGACCTATCCCCACATTCAACAATGAGGGTGGACCCCAGGAGGCGGAATATTAGTTTGACTCCATAGTTAAACATCTGAACACTATGAGAGTACCGAATGAGTATTGGGTGTAATTTGCGGTGTATAAGCGGGAAGGCCAAGCGAGTACTTGGTGGAAGCAAGTAAAAAGAAGGCATGATGTTGCGGCAATTACTTAGGATCAGTTTGAAGCCCTGAATGATGCAAGAGGCTCAATTTCTTTTAACCCTCTTTTATCAGAAAGTATGAAAGTCCCCATCACTTTCTTGTAATTTAATTTCAGTAAAATGTGAGGCTTGTTTAGAAATTTCTTTAATAATTTGCCTTTGATTTTGATTATTATGTTCCTAAATGTTTAATTACTTTCCTAATCATGTTTAACTTCTAAACGAGCCTCCACGCCTCAAAACAAACAATGCAGTTTAATTAAGTTAATTTTCTTTAATTAAACTCCAATAATCACAGTCCCATCTTTGGGGTCGTGACAGTTAGGTAAGCTCTAATTTCGATGACGAAATTCCTTAAAGAGGGGGGGGGGGGGGGGGAGCTGTAACACCTCGAGGAATTAAACATGATTAAATAAGATAATTAAGATTTATTAATGTGCCTAATCTTGTTTAATTAATGATTATGTTTATTAAATATTTCTTATGTGTAAATTTAAATATTTCCAAGGGATGGCCACTCGAGCTCATAATGAGCGACCGACTGAAGATAAAAAGTAGAGTTATTTCTGTGAATTTAGACGTGGATCTATCCCCACATTCAACAGTGAGGGTGGACCCCAGGAGGCAGAATATTGGGTTGACTCCATAGTTAAACATCTGAATACTATGTGAGTACCGGATGAGTATTAGGTGGAATTCACAATGTATAAGCTGGAAGGCCAAGCATGTACTTGGTGGAAGCAAGTAAGAAGAAGACATGATGTTGTGGCAATTACTTGGGATCAGTTTGAAGTCCTGAATGACGCAAGAGGCTCAGTTTTTTTTAACTCTCTTTTATCAGAAAGTGTGAAAGTCCCCATCATTTTCTTGTAATTTAATTTCAGTAAAATGTGGGACTTGTTTAGAAATTTCTTTAATAATTTACCTTTGATTTTGATTATTATGTTCTTAAATATTTAATCACTTTCCTAATCATGTTTAACTTTTAAACGAGTCTCCGCATCACTAACTCCTGTTCTGGGGTGTGACATGCTCCGGCAATATTCCATCGGGGGAATTGGTTTTGTTCTCTTTGTCTCATCACTCTAAGTCCTTAAATATAGAAACCACATCGATCATAGGTCAAACGACACAAATATCACAATTGAAAATTTTAAGTGTTATAAGATATGAACAAATTATCTAAAAGATATTAAAAGATTACCATAAGATATGAAAAAATAATCTATAGAATATGAAAAAATAATTCACAAATATGAAAAGTAACTTGTAAAATATTAATTACGTAAGATAAATTTTAAAATAATAATAAAAGTAAAATAATGTTTATTGATGATTTTTCTGAAAATTTCAGAAAATCCGCCAAAGGGAATTTTCGTCCTTGAGTTGAACTCTTCCGCAAGGCCAAATTTTTTGGCGCCAATTCTTCCATTTTTATAAATATATATAATTACCGCCCGTGCATAGGACCTAGCCTTCCACCTTTTCAACTTCCATTCATTTCTTTTTGTTTCCCAAGATGCAGCGCCAAAAATCCATTCTCTCTTTCTTCCAGAAACCCTCGTCGGAAAACCAGAGCTCCGGCGACCGGCGATTGTCTCAGTTTCCGGCTACGCAACAGAGCCAAAAGGTTGCCGGTTCTCGTCAGCCAATGGCGGCGGACTCCGCTCTCGAAATAACTGGAACCGACACTCCGCCGGAGAAGGTGCCGCGTCAGATTCTGCCGGCGAGTTATGTCGGAAACGAGAGCAAGAGTGGCTCCTCGTTGTTCTCGAGCATCATGCATAAGTTCGCGAAGCCCGGTGACAGAGAAAAGGCCTCCGAGAGGTAAAGATTTTTGCACGATAGATACATTAGGGTTTCACTGTGTAGTTTTCCAGTGTTGCTTTACTTACTATTCGACTGCTGTTCAAGATAGAAATGAGGATTATCAAAAGCAATTTATGCTGAAAATTGAAATCCTGATAATGGCGTTGGTGAAAACAATCTCTGAAATTGCCTGCATTGGAAATTTTGAACGCAAATACTACATGATTCAAGTTGATTTTCAAGCATTGAATCATTTCCACTTCGCAATATTTTCAATTCTATTCCCAAGTCTCAACTACTCTAAATTTTGTAACTAGAGTTTGTCAGTTATTGCTTATCTAAGAGAGGGAAAAAAATGAAAACAAGAAATACAGTAGTTTTGTTATTGGTTAAGTGAATTTTTATCCGTATCATAAGATCCTGGCATAAGTTGTTCTCGAGCATCATGCATAAGTTCGCGAAGCCCGGTGACAGAGAAAAGGCCTCCGAGAGGTAAAGATTTTTGCACGATAGATACATTAGGGTTTCACTGTGTAGTTTTCCAGTGTTGCTTTACTTACTATTCGACTGCTGTTCAAGATAGAAATGAGGATTATCAAAAGCAATTTATGCTGAAAATTGAAATCCTGATAATGGCGTTGGTGAAAACAATCTCTGAAATTGCCTGCATTGGAAATTTTGAACGCAAATACTACATGATTCAAGTTGATTTTCAAGCATTGAATCATTTCCACTTCGCAATATTTTCAATTCTATTCCCAAGTCTCAACTACTCTAAATTTTGTAACTAGAGTTTGTCAGTTATTGCTTATCTAAGAGAGGGAAAAAAATGAAAACAAGAAATACAGTAGTTTTGTTATTGGTTAAGTGAATTTTTATCCGTATCATAAGATCCTGGCATGTACAACGGGATCGGACTCTCTGATATGTATTATCTCCATATGGAATTCACATTTTGAAATGTATTGTTATTCATGTGGTATTTCCAGGAATGTGCCTTCTGAAAAGTCTATTGAGCCCAAGCAATTGTGTAAACGAGAAGTGAGTTCTCAGCGTTCTAGAGAGAATGACACTATGATACCCAAAGGGAAAGTTGATCAAAGTTGTGTCATTCATGTTGATAGTGAAGATGATATCCTCGGGCCAGAAACACCAGGAGCACAGCGTCTTGTTCCACGGTTAAAAAGGATTCAAGAGGGTGGTCCAAAGTCTGAGGATAAGTATGGCGGATCATTGCTAGGTTCTAGCAAAAAATTGAAACTCTTAGAGGAACCAACACCCTCTAAGAATAATCATGGGCAAGTATCTGACACTGCTAGCAAATTTGAGTGGCTTGATCCATCTCGAATCAGAGATGCTAATGGGAGGAAGCCTGATAATCCTCTTTTCGACAATACAACACTTTATATACCTCCTGATGCTTTGAAGAAAATGTCAGCATCACAAAAACAATATTGGAGTGTCAAATGCCAATATATGGATGTCGTGCTTTTCTTTAAAGTGGTTAGTTAATGCTTCCAATAGCTTCTGTATTCTTTTGTTTATGCTACTGCCCTTATTTAACTCCGTGACATACAGGGAAAATTTTACGAGCTTTATGAACTAGATGCTGAAATAGGTCATAAGGAGCTTGATTGGAAACTCACATTCAGTGGGGTTGGAAAATGCCGACAGGTAAGTGTCAAGCATTAAGTTGTCTGGTTAAACTACTTACATTTTACCAGCTTCTCAACGTTGGTTTTTTTTTTTTTTTTTTTAATGTAATTTGCATTATATTCATGTTGTTAACCAGGTTGGTGTCTCTGAAAGTGGGGTTGATGACGCTGTTCAAAAGCTGGTTGCACGTGGGTAAGAGAATGCATCATATGCTTACTTAAACAGCTATTTGCATCATACTTGAGACAAACAAGGAGATAAGCAATTACTTTTATGTGGCTACAAGTAGACTACGTACTCTGACTATCTGTTGATACTGGTTTGAATTTCCAAGAGTCATTAACTTATTGACAAAACTCTTTCGAGGAGTGCAAAATCAGTTTCTGGAACCACAATCTTTGTAGATTTTTTTAATGTGCTATACTTTTTGATAAAATAATGGAATAGAATAATTTAAAAGAATGTATTGTTCCATACACTGCATTTACATGAGGGCTCTTTGATCTCCGTTTGATGCCAGTTTTATGTGTGTGTGTGTGTGTGTATTGTTTTCCTGTGAGATATTGACTGCCATATTTTATTATTATTATTATCATTTAATTTTTACTTCACTTCATGCCATGTATGTCACTTTTTTCTACATTTGTGAAGGTATAAAGTTGGCCGAATCGAGCAATTGGAAACATCGGGTGAATCAAAAGCCAGAGGTGCAAATTCTGTAAGTTTATATAAGCGGGGCAGATCCAATAGTACAAAGGTTCTAATTAGGTTTGAAATGATGAATTCTAATACTTTGTTCTTAGCTCCCACATATAATCATTTACTTTGTTTTTGTTGTGGTCAAAGAGAGTTTAAACTAGCCATATGTTTGAGAAATGAAATAAATATTTATAACAGTTTGTAGCTATAACTCCCTGAAAACTAAATACATTTGAACAAATCCAAGCCAAGTCGAGATTGTTGCACTTAATTTCAGTGTCCAAATAACTATTGAGGTTTGTATTATAATGTCTGATCTCAGGTTATATCAAGAAAACTAGTTCAGGTGGCCTCCCCTTCAACTGTAACCGATGCTAATATAGGACCTGATGCAGTTCATCTCCTTGCAATAAAAGAGGTTTGTTATCTTAGTAATCTTTATCTATTTATGAGCAGGTGACTTTCAGATCTGGGGTTCTAATAACGTCTTCTGGATACCTTCTTATCAATTGCTTAGCATTTTAATCTTTCAAGTTTGCAATGGTTGCCCTTATATTGTGTTGGATGGAAGCTCTATTATAGTGCCTAGTTAACAGCCAGAGGGATTATGTTGTAGTTAATCCTCTCTTTTATCTCTATACTTGGGAAATTGCTGTGATAGGAAGAGCTTCTTTTTAAATTAGTAGGCAATAAGTAAAAGGGATTATCAAAACATTTTTCTGTAAGTAGATTTTAAGTTACATTATAGTTTTATCACGATTTCAACATTTGGAAAAAAAAGAAAAAAAAAAAAAAAAAAAAAAAAAGAAAAAGTATCTAGCAAGTCCCTGTTACTTTCATGGAAAAGTTAGTCCTGCTTGAGGAGATATTGTCATTTATCTGCTTCTAATTATGTAGTTTATCTTGAGCTATCTATCTTCTAATGTTGTTCCATGAAGGGATGTCAAAACTAATACTCTGTGAATTTGATTTTATTTCAGGGTATTGAGCTGGATAATGGAACAAATGTTTATGGGTTTGCTTTTGTTGATTGCGCTGCCTTAAAATTTTGGATTGGTTCCATTAAAGATGACGTATCCCATGCTGGGTTGGGGGCTTTGTTGATGCAAGTATGCTCTCTTACCAGTTCTGTATAATTTCTTATTACGCTGTTACTGAAGCTTAAGAAGTTGAATTTGACTCTCTTATTTGGATTTGATATCAGGTGTCACCTAAAGAAGTTTTATATGAAAGTAGAGGTGAACTTTTTGGTCCCTCTGTCCCATCTCCAAATCTCTTTCCTCTTTCGTCGCTTTCTTGGTTTGTTGGAGTATCATTTTGAAGTTTACATGAAAGGTTCATTATGATTGAAAATGTAAAGTTGATTTATTGCAGGTCTGTCCAAGGATGTTCAACAAACACTCAGAAAGTACTCTTTAACAGGTCATATAATCACATCACCACTTTGTCTAATTGGCAATGCTTGGTGTTGACACATAAAATACCTGTAGCATAAAGTTAAAATGTTTTACGACAACAATAAACATCTTATACTTTTGCGTGCACATATATTTTCTTGGAGCACAATTAAGCGTCTTTTAATAGCAAAATATGTACTTGAATGTTTATGTTGTTTGCTAAGTAACACTTGTGATACCTGCTTATCTGAGTGCCAATCTATTAAATAAACACAACTCAAATCAGTTAATCTGTAACTTTTAGTACATATTTTGAACCTATTTTAGTTTTGCCAAATTGGATTTAATCTCGCAGGGTCTTCAGCTGTACAGTTGACTCCACTGCAACCAATTACTGATTTCGCAGATGCTTCTGAAGTGAGAAACTTAATTCAGTTGAAGAAATACTTCAAGGGGTCTTCTAGTTTGTGGAATCATGCACTTGACAATGAGACCCACCATGATGTCACCTTATCTGCTCTTGGTGGACTTGTTACTCATCTATCCAGATTGATGGTAAGCTCGCTTCTTATGATTTTATCTTTAATCACTCAGAAAACTACACGGGTCTCCTTTCATCGTTCCTAAAAGAATCCCTGCTCTGCCTGTTCACTCCTGATTACTCCATTAATTTTATTGACGTTTTATAGTTTCCATGCAGTTAGATGATGTTCTACGAAATGGCGATGTATTACCTTACCAAGTCTATAGTGGTTGCCTTAAAATGGATGGACAGACACTAGTAAATCTTGAGATCTTTAGTAACAATGCTGATGGTGGTCCATCAGGTAAGTGCCTGTGATTATTTAGCTTCAAGCATACTTATTTCATATTAATGTTTCACTTACGGGTTTAATGCTGATTGGATATATAGGTACATTGTATAAATATCTTGATAACTGTGTGACATCATCTGGTAAACGGCTTTTGAGGAGGTGGATCTGCCATCCATTAAAAGATGCTGAGGAAATTAATTGTCGGCTTAATGTTGTTGAAGATCTACTTGCACATTCAGAAATCATGTTACTTGTTTCTAAGTATCTTCGCAAAGTTCCAGACATAGAAAGGTTGCTTGGACGGATTAGGGCTAGTGTTCAGTCATCAGTTGCTCTGTCACTGCCAGTGGTTGGGAAAAAAGTGCTGAAGCAGAGAGTAAGTCTTCTTTTACTTATAGAACTATATCTTTCTAAGGGATAGTGAAACTAAACATACATTTAGTGAATTATTCTTACTTCCCTTAAAAAAAAAAAAAGGCTTTACTCCTTATGCTATTAGATAACCCAAATGGTATAGTTTCATGTTTTTGCAAATTATTAAAAATGCCACTAAATTAGCTCACAAGTTTTTCTTCCTTTTTTTCCTTTTATCCTTTCACTCTTTTCTTTATTTATTTACTCGTCTTTTAATGCCATATCATGATGATAAGTGCAGTTTCTCATGCAACTATTCATATGTAACTAATAAAATCTTTTCGTGTGGTCAAGGTTAAAGTATTTGGAACACTAGTGAAAGGTCTCCGTGCTGGCTTTGACTTGTTGCATCTTGTAGAGAAGGAAAAACGTACATTTGCTCTTTTGTCAAAACTTTTTAAGCTTCCAGTGCTGAGTGGAAATGATGGGCTTGGTCAGTTTCTTACCCAATTTGAAGCAGCAATAGACAGCGACTTTCCAAACTATCAGGTCTTTTGTTTCCGATTAATCATCTCTTTGTGTGCTACCCAAACTAAGTTTTCTGTTTTTTCTTCTTAACATTAGAACTCCTTCACTGTTGGTCTGTATCTCCTCCATCGTGTTCCCTTGCTGTTTATTAGAAACCTAACATTGTTTGTCATTTTAACTTCTGTAAGATGTGTACCATTAGGTATTATTGAAAGAAGTTCCATCGCCTTTAGCAGGAACCTTAGTAGTTGTAGCTAAATGGTACCGTGAAATGCCAATTTTTTGTCAAAAAAGAATGTTTTTTAAGTTAGGATGTCTCTTTGGCAAGTTGGCTTTTTTTCTTTCCACTCTCTTCTGTTTGAGTAAGGAATGCATGATTTTTTCCCCGTTTTAGTACATTGGTATACTTAACTAGTGCAGATTTTAGTTTGTAACTGCATCGGTATAAATGCACGTTTTCAACTTTGGCTTTTGCATCCCTCTACACATTACTGACACCATATTCGATTTTGATGCCCAGAATCATGATGTAACAGAACACGATTCAGAGTTGCTCTCGATTCTGATTGAACTATTTGTTGAGAAAGTGACTGACTGGTCTGAAGTTATTCATGCCATCAACTGCCTTGATGTGCTCAGATCCTTTGCAGTTACAGCTAGTTCTTCGAGTGGGTCTATGTCAAGACCTGTCATTGTGCCTCGACTGAAAAATCTGACTTCTAGTGAGAAGACCAGAGGTCCTGTTCTTAAAATCAAAGGGCTGTGGCATCCATATGCCTTTGGAGATAATGGACGAGTGCCTGTCCCAAATGATGTGGTTCTTGGTGAGGGTACAGATGATTATCATCCACATACTATGCTTTTGACTGGACCTAACATGGGTGGTAAATCAACACTTCTGCGTTCCACCTGTCTAACTGTAATACTGGCTCAGGTTCTTTTTTCTTTATGCATCTTCTCCATTTAGCTTGGTCACTTTTTGCATATACTAGAAACGTTGACCATGCTGATCTTTAATTTCAACTCTTTGATCTTGCAGCTGGGCTGTTACGTGCCTTCTGAAACGTGTGTTCTCTCACTTGTGGATATTATATTCACACGACTTGGCGCAACGGATCGAATCATGGCAGGCGAGAGTAAGTTCTTGTTTGGTTGGAAAACGTAGTTTGTTGTTTTGAGTTGGTTAGTTAATAAGCAATCCAGAGATGGCTTTGGAGTGAGGCTAGGAACTGATGTTATTTGTACCGACACACTAGAATGGTAGCAGGTGATTGGTGGCAGTGGTCATGGTGACTGGGGGTGCAGTATGCTTGAATTAGGTTCTTGCATCCTTGGAGTTTGTGCTGGTGGGATCTCATTTTGTTGTTCATTGTATGGTTATGAGATGGTTCAGAAATAATCATGCATCTTGTTAAAAAGTTTAAAAATATTTGTTGAATGCAGCTGATCAACTTTAGATAAAGGATTTATTTTATGAGTCTTATTTTGGATGCAGATTTTGATCTCATCATAGTGATATTAGTTTTTTGGGGCATAACAATTCAACTGTCTGTATGCCTAAACTATTTTGAATTCCATAATTCAATTTTGAAAAGTCTCCGTTTCTGTTAGGTACCTTCTTCGTTGAGTGCACAGAAACAGCATCAGTTCTTCACAATGCCACTCAAGATTCTTTGGTGATTCTTGATGAATTGGGTCGAGGAACAAGCACGTTTGATGGATATGCCATAGCATATGCTGTAAGATACTCACTTATATATGTGATATAATGCTAGATGCATGTACACACACATCATGGTAGTAGCTAAAAAGGGAAAATAACACATTGCTTGGCACCATTGTTAATGTTATCTAAGCGTTCAACTTGGTGTGATTGTATGACCATGTAGTTTCCAGGCTGTAAAATAAAAAGGAAAAGAAAAAGGAATTGTATGGCTTGTATTTGGCTGTAAAATAAAAAGGAAAAGAAAAAGGAATTGTATGGCTTTTATTTCTGAACATATGTTTAAAACTACTTCACGCCCTCGTTAACTATCTGTCCATATTTTTCAGGTATTTCGCCATCTTATCGAAAAAGTCAACTGCCGCTTACTCTTTGCAACTCACTACCACCCACTCACGAAGGAATTCGCTTCTCATCCGCATGTCACCCTCCAACACATGGCCTGCAGTTTTAAGCCAAATTCAGAATGTTTTTCCAAAAACGAGGAACTTGTTTTTCTGTACCGCCTCGCCTCGGGGCCATGCCCGGAAAGCTATGGATTGCAAGTGGCAACCATGGCCGGAATTCCAGAGCAGGTGGTCAAAGCAGCTTCCAAGGCTAGCCAAGTAATGAAAAGGTCAATTGGAGATAGTTTTAGGTCTAGTGAAGTGAGGTCAGAATTCTCCAGTCTCCATGAGCAGTTGTTGAAAAGTCTGATAGCTCTCTCACGGATTGAAGATCGTAGTGCTGATGAAGAAGATGATGTTTTCGACTCATTGCTTTGCTTATGGTATGAGATAAAGAGGTCTTATAGATCAGGCAACTAAAGACAAAGGCACTTGTTTTGCTTTTTTGATTAATGTAAAATATAAATTTTCGAGCTTTCATGGTGATATTAAGAGAGAGAGAGAGAGATTTAGATTAAAAAAATTCTTGAAAAATTTTATTCACACCCCCCAAAAACTATAAAGGCACTCCTTAATTGGTAAAATGACGAAAAGAACAGCGAAGAAACATAACAAAGAAGCAAATATCCAACCACAAAGCAAATATGCACTTCCTCATGTCCTCATGAAAATTCTAACAGAGAACGGTTTCACAGCCATAAATAAGAGTAGACTTAAGAATCAAGTGAATTTAACTACGGACGTTGCACCCTTTTCATAACTATGAGTGTTCTACAATGATGACAGTTCTTTTCTGACCCAATTTTCTTTAGGCTAACTTCTTCCTTTTTATTTTCTCTCTCTCTCTCTCTCTCTCTTCCCTCCGTCTCCAGCAACAAGCAACTCTCTCCAATTTTGAACCCATGCACCCTTGCTTGCCTTTTATTATTATTATTATTATTATTATTATTATTTTTATATTTTTACTCTCCCTCCCACACCTCCATTGCTTGCAATAGGCAGGAAAAAAAAACACAAGACAAACAGATGCAAGAGGCAGAAAAAAAAAATTAGTTGCAGTTTTGATGGATTCAAAATTTTATCTAAGTTTTGTGTTTGGATTTCAAAATTGGTTGTCGCTATTTTTTTTTTTTTTTGGTGGGATATCGCCAATGATAATACGGAAAACACGTTACTTTTGTGGGTGTAATTGTTTTGAAATTACATAAAGTCCATTTGAGTGCAAGGGTATAACTGTAATACAAAAGTAGTTTTTAAAGAAGGGGGTGCCATAATAAAAGACTGGGTTGTAAATATAATTTCCCAAAATTTTCCTTTAAAACATCTCCCATAGGCCATAGTGGAGCTGAACAAACTGAGGAGAAAATCGTGGTAGAATTCTTCAAATGTCTGTCCCTAACCATAGAAAATGATTTAACAATTTATAAGAAAAAAAAATTAAGAAAATAATATAGCCTCTTCCTTAAGCTGATAATCCGGCTATTTTATATCCATTTTTCACTCCGGAAGAAAAAAGGGGGTAAAAAAGAAAAAAAAAAAAGTCCTCAAAACATTTTCTGAAGTTTTTACTTACAAAAAGAAAAAGTTCTCTTGGAGAGCTATATAAGTTCGACGTAGGTTATTTTAACTGTTTTTCAAACTTTCTCGCTAACGGTTTTATTTCTTTCCCTCCTTTCCTTCCTCCTATCCTATGCACTTCCATGGATAAACACAATGAACTTCCCAAGTCCAAGAGGAAAGAACTCAGCCTCTCTTGCATGCTCAACACCGAGGTCGGCGCGGTCCTGGCCGTCATCCGCCGTCCTTCCGACCCCAACTCCTACGGCCACCTCTCAACCGCCGCGGATGACACCATCGACAGCGCGCTCATCCAATCCCTCAAGTCCCTCCGCGCCCTCGTCTTCAACCCCCAACAAGAATGGCGAACGGTCGATCCCCTCATTTACCTCTCCCCGTTCCTCGACGTCATCCAGAGCGATGACGTCCCCGCCGCCGCCACCGGCATCGCCCTCTCCGCCCTTCTCAAGATCCTCAAGCTCGGGGTCTTCGACGAGAAGACCCCCGGCGTGAGGCAGGCCATCTCCGCGGTTGTCGCGGCCATAACCGCTTGCCGCTTGGAGAAAACCGATCCGTTCTTCGAAGACGCCGTGATGATGAAGATTTTGCAGGTCCTTACGGAGACAATGCACCACCCCGCTTCGGCTCTTCTCAGCGATCAATATGTTTGCATCATTGTCAATACATGCTTCCAGGCAAGGATTTATTCAAATCTCCATGAATATTCTCAAGCATAATATGGAAAAAAAAATTTCTTTTTATTTTTGAAAGGAAACTTAAATATTTCTAATATAACGTAGTTATCCTTTGGATAAATTTTAAAAATTTCTCCGACTTATAGTTATTTTTCGTCTTATTCTTTGATTTTTTTTTTTTTTAAAGTTCAAGATATGCACTGACCACTTTATAATTCGAGAAAAAGTTAACAAACTTTATCATAATTCTTTTGCAAAATATGGAGATAAATTCAGTGATATTTTGAGAAAATGATTTTGTTTTATTTCGACATGAACATCAATATAGATATATTCATTATTATTTTATGTACATTTAAGGTTTCTGATAGCTTTGCCAATACTGATATTTTCATCCTTAAATGCAGGTGGTTCAGCAATCCATAGGCCGCGGGGATTTGCTCCAGCGAAGCGCCAGGTACGCGATGCACGAGCTAATCCAAATAATATTCTCTCAGTTGCCGGAAATCGAGGCCCGGGACGGAGAGGGGGCTTTTGAGACCGACGTCGAAGACGCCGACCTCAACGGCTACACGGATTCGCGGTACCGAATCCGCTGCGCGGTCGACATCTTTCACTTCCTGTGCTCTCTCCTGAATGTGGTTGAGCAGTTGGAGACAGAAGGCTCAACATTGCGCACTGCTGAGGAAGATATCCAGTTTTTTGCTCTGGTTTTGATAAACTCCGCCGTAGAATTGAGTGGAGATGGTATTGGGAGACACCCAAAGCTTTTGAGAATGGTCCAAGATGATCTGTTTCACCATTTGATCCATTATGGGACTTGTTCGAGCCCGCTTGTTTTGTCCATGATTTGCTGCACGGTTCTGAATGCCTATCACTTTCTTCGCAGGTTCAACATTCTGTTTGAGAAAGTTCAGTTTTCTCTTTCGCTTATTATTTTTAGCACAAAAGAATTCTTTTCTACCGGTAGGATATAGTTCTAAACTATCAGATTAAGTCATCATCGTATCTAGTTAAGAGAGATATAACAATTTAGCATAACTTGATGAAAAACCGACGGTTTACTTTTATATCCTGCAATAGAATTCTTCTCATCACATTTGCCACTTTTGGATAACACAAATGCCCATAAAACTTTTATTAGATTGTGATTAATAGTTTCTGAAATTTTTAATTTTGGTATTTGGACGTCTTAAAACTGTCTCAGAGATAACGGTTGGATGTCTACCAAAATGCCGTTTTTTTTTCTTTTTTTTCTCTTCATTCAGGGACTAAAGTCTAAAATGAGCAAAAGTTAAATGGGCATTTGTTCAAAGGGGCTCAAATCTTTTGTCAAATTTTGGTATTTTTATTTCTTATTTGATTAGTTTTTCATACTATATCATCTTAAAATATTAAACGAGTATATCTTGATGTTCTAAGATTAACGGGTAGTTTTTATATGTTACATAATAAAAGCACATTAGTTGGACTGGACATAAATGATGAGACACTAAAATTTTACAAAAGACTTGAGTCTCTGACAAATTGCCAATAAGCCTTTTTTTTTATTAGCTCTTGAAATTCTCTTGAGACTTAAGAGTTACAACAAAAACTCATTAGTTATTTTTTCTTTTGCAGGTTCATTCGTCTCCAAATAGAAGCCTTTTTTGGGTTTGTGTTGTTAAGAATTTCAACAACACAAGGGGTTCCACTACAACTCCAGGAAGTTTCACTTGAAGGGATCATAAATTTCTGCAGACATCCGACGTTCATAATCGAAACTTATGTGAACTATGACTGTGATCCCCATTGCAGAAATGTGTTTGAGGAGATTGGAAAGTTGCTTTGCAAGCACTCTTTTCCAGTGAGTAGCCCTTTGACCTCTTTAAAGATCCAAGCCTTTGAAGGACTGATGGTTATAATTAACAACATCGCAGACAATATCGACCGAGAAGATGATTCAACCCCTTTTGAGCCATACCCAATTGAGATTTCCGAGTATATACCCTTTTGGGAAGACAAACCAAGTGATGATTCCATGAATTGGGTTGACTTTTTGAGGCTAAGCAGAGCACAGAAAAGAAAGTTACTAATTGCTGCTTACCACTTTAACCATGATGAGAAGAAGGGCTTAGAGTACTTGAAATTCTCCAAGTTGTCTCCTGATCCTCCCGATCCGAAATCCTATGCTTTCTTCTTTAGGTACACCCCGGGATTGGATAAGAATATGCTTGGAGACTATCTTGGCGACCCTGATGAGTTTCATATCCAAGTCCTGAAAGAATTCACTGAAACTTTTGAATTCACTGGCATGGTTCTTGACACTGCTCTAAGAAATTATCTGGAGAGTTTTCGGTTACCAGGAGAGTCGCAGAAGATTCAAAGAATACTCGAAGCATTTTCAGATAGATTTTATGAACTAAAAACTGAAGACATCTTTGAAAGCAAAGATGCTGTTTTAATTCTTTGTTACTCTCTGATAATGCTTAACACTGACCAACACAATCCCCAAGTGAAGAAGAAGATGACAGAAGATGAGTTCATCAGAAACAATAGAGCAATCAATGGAGGGAAGGATCTTCCTAGAGAGTATCTCTCTGAGCTTTTCAATTCCATTTCAAACAATGCAATCACCATTTTCAGTCAGTCGGGTCAGTCAGTGGAAATGAATCCAAGCAGATGGATTGAGCTAATGAACAGGTCCAGAACTGTTCAACCTTTTAGCTTAAGCAATTTCGACCGTCGATTAGGGAGAGACATGTTTTCTAGCATTGCAGGCCCGGCAGTAGCATCTCTCTATGCATTTTTTGAGCACGCTGATGAAGAAGAGTTGCTCCACGAATGCGTTGAAGGACTGTTCTCCATAGCTAGAATAGCCCAATATGGACTAGAAGAGACCCTTGACGAGCTTCTTGCCTCGTTCTGTAAATTCACTACTTTGTTGAATCCTTATGCTTCAGCAGAAGAAACCCTCTTCGCTTTCAGCCATGATTTGAAGCCTAAGATAGCCACACTCGCGGTTTTCACCATTGCAAACAATTTTGCAAACTCAATTCGAGGGGGTTGGAAGAACATAGTTGAGTGCTTGTTGAAGCTCAAAAGGCTTAAGCTACTTCCCCAATCTGTTATCGAATTTGATGCTACTTCCCCAACAACATCCGGGTCTGGTGCGACCTTCCTTTCTAATGAAACCAAATTTGGCAGCCGCCAGGCTTCTGGCATGATCAATAGGTTCTCTCATTTTTTATCAATGGAGAGCATAGAAGAATCTCTTTCCCTAGGTGTAAGTGAGTTTGAGCAGAATCTGAAGATCATTAAACAGTGTCGAATTGGGAATATATTCAGCAACACTTCAAGCTTGCATGAAGATGCTTTGATCAATCTTGGGCGTTCTTTGATCTTTGCAGCTGCCGGGAAAGGCCAAAAGTTTAGCACACCAGTTGAGGAAGAGGAAACTGTTGGCTTCTGTTGGGACTTGATAATTGCCATTACTTTGGCCAACATACACAGATTCCAAAGTTTTTGGCCTGCTTTTCATGACCATTTCCTTGCAATCGCCCAGTTTCCTATGTTCTCCCCTATCCCATTTGCTGAGAAGGCCATTGTAGGACTCTTCAAGGTATGCCTCAAAATCCTTGGGACATACCAACCCGAAAAATCCCCCGAGGAGCTCATCTTCAAGTCGATAAACTTGATGTGGAAGCTTGAAAAGGAAATCCTCGACACCTGTTGCACGTTCATAACACAATCGGTGAATAAAATTCTCATAGAGTTCCCTGCAAATCTGAATAGCCAACTTGGTTGGAAGTCGGTTCTCCACTTGTTATCGATCACGGGACGCCACTCTGAAACCTATGAGCAAGGAGTTGAGACATTGATCACGTTAATATCTGCTGAAACACATGTTTCCAAGTTGAATTACGCCTATTGCATTGATTGCGCCTTTAGTTTTGTTGCACTAAGGAACAGTCCATTAGAAAAGAACATCAAGATACTTGACCTTTTAGCAAACTCGGTTAGTAAATTAGTGCAATGGTACAAAACACAGTGCTTAGAGCTTGAAAACAGCTACAGTGTCACGAGCAGTGCAAGTAGCTCTTCCTTAGAGGACAACAACTTCAAAGGACATGGTAATTCTCTCAATCTCTTCATGAACTTGTTCATCAAACTAGGCGAGGCACTTAGAAAGACTTGCTTGGCTAGACGAGAGGAGATAAGAAACCATGCAGTTTTGGCCCTTCAGAAGAGCTTCCAACTAGCAGAAGAGCTCGATTTCACACCGAGCAACTGCATCAACTGTTTCAACCTCGTGATCTTTGCGATGGTAGACGACTTGAACGAGAAGATGTTGGAGTACTCGAGGAGGGAAAACGCGGAGAGGGAAACTAGAGGCATGGAAGGGACTTTGAAGATTGCTATGGAGTTTTTGACAGAAGTGTACTTGAGGTACGTGAAGCAGATATCAAGCTGCCCTGGCTTCAGGACTTTTTGGTTGGGAGTTTTGAGAAGAATGGACACTTATATGAAGGCTGATTTAGGCGAATATGGCGAGTCGAAATTGCCTGAAACAGTGCCTGACTTGTTGAGAAAGATCATCAAAGAGATGAAGGAGAAGGAGATTTTGGTGCCAAAGGAAGGTGATGATCTTTGGGATATAACTTATATCCAAATACAGTGGATTGCTCCTTCCCTCAAAGAGGAGTTATTTCCTGAAGAAAGTTTTTGATTAGTCATAAATGTAATGAAAAGCTAGTTTTTTTTTTTTTTTTTTAGCTAATGCAAAAGCATCCTAAAGATTAAAGTAAAATGTCAAAATGCAAATACAATCATCAAAGTGATACAAACTGTTTCACTGTAGTGTATGTATATGTTTGTGATGATGGGTGTGTTTGTACCACACTCTTGCTTTTGGTGAATATATTACAAACTGCAAGTTGGCATATTTTGTTTTTTCCATTTGGTCTCGCAAATAATCTATCCTCTAATCTTTTAAGACAAGATTCATAGAGTAGGCAAATCATAATATCTAATTCAAGGTAATCATAAAAGTTTTGCTTTTATCCTAACAAACCTTAACTTGTCTCGTCCCATAATTATTTCTCTGTTGCCCTGTCATCTCTTGGTTTTTGTCCTTTTTTTATTCCTTCGTTCTCCATTTTGTATTAGGAACAAGAAGAGAATCACTGTAAAAGAAGTAACGACAATAAATATAACTGCGTATAAGCTTTTTCATGGTTTCTTGGTGGAAAAAAAACCCAGCAACCATGATAATTACAATGGACAGTTTCCGAAAGTGTAAAATTGGTTTTATAACCCAAAAAATTACAACCATAACATAAAAATTAAGAGGG
>NW_010357688.1:190697-243988 GCF_000414095.1 Morus notabilis
GGGAGAGAGAGAGAGAGAGAGAGAATTAACTTTGTTCCTCCTAAAGAAATGTACAAATACAATGTAGTTTTATCCATGAGATTCCGTATTGATTTCTGCCAGAAAATTTCTCTTTTTCAACAGACATTCCACGCTCACCATGATTGATAGCTTTAAAATATAACCCACAGGCCACATAGAAAGCATTCCCATCCAAAATAGTACTAATAATAATATATTCTATCCCACAGAGTAGAGCCATAACCTTTACCATGATATGACCACTCTTAAAACAAACTACTTCAATTATAATATATTAGAGTGTAAGCAACCCAAAACCCATGTTAATTCTTATTCACAAGCCTTCATTTTTCCAATTGAAATCAACATTCACATTCATCTCTATTCCACTTTCTTTTTCTTTTCTTTTTTCACACTATGGCAAGAAGAACAACACAAGTTCTTGATACAATGTATTTGATGAACACAGCTCAGATCTTCAAAGAATCCATGAGAGTAATTCTTCTTCATCCAACTCAGTTCCATTCCATCTCTGTCTTCCTCTTCTCACCTCTTCCCATCTCGCTCTTCTGCTCACACTTTCTCATCCACCATTTTCCGCAAATATTCAGTACTGCCACCCACAACTTGTTTGGCTATCCACTGCCTAAACTGCTCTCCAAAACCATGCTTCATATCATCATATGCTTTCCTTTATCCACCACATTCTCTCTTCTTGGGAAAGCTGCAACCGTCCAAGCTGTTTCCGATAGTTACAATGGAATCAACCTTGACGGCAGAAGATTGCTAATCAGAAGTGGGGTTTCATGGATCAAGCTCCTCCATACAACCTTCTGGGAATCCCTCATTGTTCTTGGCCTAATTGGAGTTTTGGTTGTCAATCTTGCAATAGTACCGAAGATACTACATATGTGCGGTATTTGCTCGGAAGTGTTGGGATTCTGGGGTGTCCTCGGGTTCTTAGGAATACCTTTTTGTGTGGCATTTGCGCATGTCATGGTCGTGGGGAATATGGCTAGAGTGATATCAGTACTGGAGGGAGAATGTTACGGATTTGAGACTTTACTAAGGGCCAAGACGCTCATGGAAGGAAGGCGACAAACGGCTTTGATCATGGCGTTGTTGAGCAACATGGGGCTTAGACTCGTTGAATGTGTGTTTGAGTTTAGGATGTGCAAGGGGATTAACTTGTGGGAAGGTCCTGTGTTGGTTTCAATGTACTCTTTGGTGCTTGTTTTTGACACGGTCATGAATGTTGTGTTCTATTATGCTTGTAAATCTTTTAATGATTGATACATTTGGTCCAAGTATCATTTACACGTTATCATGAATCTATGAATTTTCATCCCGCTAGTAATCTTGTTAGTGTATGATAATCTCCAATGCGAAGTGTTTTTACATGTGCATAATAAATGTCTTGTACCACACGGGGAGAGAAGAGATGAGAGAATATAAGACTTTGCCCAGGTTTCTCTAGCACTAGATAGATGGTACGCACTTTTTCTACACTCATATTTTGTGGATCGACCGTGAGGATCAGACTTCCGGCGAGGTGAACACTGATTACCGTGACGGTATATGGTGGTTGAACACTGGTCACCATGACGGCATACGGTGGTTGGCTGCTGATATGTTTAATGTGTTTTTCGTAACAATGAGATTTGCTAATATTTTTAATGTGTTTTTCATGGCAATGAGATTCTCAGACATTTGAATGATACCTTGTTAGGTGAGATTCAGATTACTCTAAAATAAGGTAAATTGAATTTCATGAGATTGACTCTTCTTTAAAAAATTTTATAATTTTTGTACCAAACAAGCCCATTCCCGTTACCCACCACCATCTTAAGATTTGCTATATACCAATTGTCCCTCGAGGAACAAGCATGAGAAAGTCTACTTATTATTTTCTTCTCATTTTTCTTAACTAGTAGGAAAATGGAAGCAATTCTCCGGGTAGGGCAAAAATTGGGAGGAAAAGAAAAAAAGACGAGAAATCTGTTGTCGATACTTATTTAAGTTGTACAATTAAGAATCGTCTAAATTTTAGGACATGAATTGAGTGAGGGCAAATACAACAAATGGCAAAGACAAAAGGCATATATGCTACATATTTTTCAAAAGGGATGTACTCTCATTGGCTCGTTGCCAAGGCCAAAGCCCCAATAAAAGCACATTGCATAAGAACTCAAACTTCCAAAAAAATCTTCAGTAAGCAAACCCTTTCTTGAGCTCAGAGCAGATGCTTCTTTTGCCATTTCAGTTGGAGCAGACTTAGATGCCACCAAGTTTCGCACCACTCCAGACCCTGATATGAGTAAACAAGGCGGCAAAAAGGAATAAGAAAAACAATTATTACCTTCAAGTAAATAAATAAACAAATAAACAAAAATGCATAAAAATAAAAAGATTGCCAGCAATGCATATTCTAAAAATCAACCTATTACCTTAAAAAAAAACCCCTATTAAGGTAGCATTAGCAACATCCTGATATGTAAATAAATGTCAACAACTAAACATGCGTAACTATGGCGTTCATATATAGGACTTAAAAGATTGAGTTCAAATACAAACAAGGCAAATTGCAGAAAGGAAAACAATGATCAAAAGCCTTTAAATTCAAATGAAACACAGACTTGGGTGTGATAATAAAAACTCTAGACCACCAGAACATAAGGAACAATAACTAAACTTTAAGGAGGCGGGTAGTACTAACAAGAGCAATAAGAAAGCTGTACGGAACTAAAGAAAGAAATAGACTACGATGAATTATGCCACGATTCATTCCACATTCTGAACTTATGTATGTAGCTCAGTAAATTCTAACAAACCAGCTAAACAATTAGTTAATGATATACCACATGGAAACGAGGGAGTTTCATAAGCAAACACGATCGGAGGATAATACCATGAAACAAAATATCAACAAGAGTAACAAGTCAATCTTTTTAAGTTCATGAATTGTAGTAAAAGAAAGATCATATGGAACAACTTGTTATAAACCAATCAGAATCAACAACACAATACAAAAGTTAACAATTATCAATGGAAGCCAACCTACTATTACGCAATTACGACAACAAACAAACAAAGCAAAAACATAATGCCCTACGAAAGAAAACACTGCAGGCAATTCAATATGCTAACGAAGCTCTGGTATGGAAACATACATAAGAAACTTACCCACATCACTCGCTGAGGTCCTCAGCAGAATCACCACTATCATCACTATCATCAACACCATCTTCATCCTCATCATCATTCTCCTGTATTTTTGCAATTTCAGCTTGCGTCCTCTCCAGAATCTGCTTCTTCTGCAGCTCCAACTCCCTATAAAAGTCTCTTCTCATGTTCTCCAACTCCATCATCTGCTGCCTCTTATTGCTCTCAATCTTCCCATAAATCTCTCCAAACTTCTGAATCGAATCCGCCAACACCCGAAACGATGAAGACGACTCTCCATTACCACCACCACCACTTCTCACCCTCCTCGGAGGAAGCCCATCGGAATCATTCCCATTATCATCTTCCTCATCTGAATTCTCCGACTCGACGGGACTGTCCCTCATCTCATCGAACCTGTTCGACCGGTCCAAGTAAACTCGCGTATTCGCAAACACGAACTCGCCGGAATCCACCCCACAGGCGAGCCCGTGGTTCTGCCTCGCCGGCGAGGCCATCAAAATATCCATCTTCTTGAAATAAGCCCATTTGCTCGACTTCAAACCCAATTCATCCATTCTCGCCTTCTCTTTCTTGTACTTCCTCTTCAAACTATCCAACATGTTTCTGCACTGCATCTCCGTCCTCGATATCTTCGAAACCTCGGCAACTTTCTCCGACACCTCTTGCCAATCCTCGAACCTCAAGCTCCTCCTTCCCAATTGAACAAACATATTGCCCCAAACCTCCAAGAGCACGAAAACCGCGCGCTCGGTCCAATCCTTTTCGACCCCCAAACTCCGAACTCCGTAAGAGGACTTAGCCCTAGGCGCGAACTCGAAGCTCGGAACAAAATTCTTCACCTTCCGCTTCTTCGGATGCCTCTCGAAATCGACGAATTCCTCGTCGTCTTGTCGGTCCATTTCTTCGTCGAGCTCGTCCAATTCCTCGTCCTCGTCGTCTTTTTCTTCGTAGCGAGTCGGGATTGGGCCAGCGTAAGGGATGTTGTCTCGGGTGCGAAGCTTTCTAGGGTTTGAGAAGTTTAGAGGGTAAGATTTGCGAGAGTACCTTGAATCGTCGTCTTCAATGCCGTCCATCTCTGAAACTGAATCAGAGCTCAAAGAAGCACCGAATTTCAAATCAATGGAGGCTGAATTGTGGAGATTCGATTAAAGAAGCTGAGGATTCTCTGGAATTTGTGCTGAAATTGGGAATTTTGAATTTAGGGTTTTGCAGAAATTTGAGAGACGAAATTGATTGAAAGCTGGAGAGGTGCTGAGAAGAAAAACAGGAAAATGAAGGTCATGGTGAAACGAAATGTCGTTCCTGATTAAGTTTAATTGTTTATTTATTTATTTTTAGGGCATGACTACAGCACGTACCCCTATGTTTGCTATTGATAACAAAGATTTTAGACCGTCCGATTCAAGTTAATGGTTGAAGATCGCGTTCCCATAGAGACAAAAATAGACCCAACCACATTTGCTTATAACCCTTTCTAAACTAATAATTAATAAAAATGAAAAATATAAAAAAAAAAGTGCATGCATGAGACACCATTTTTTACTTTTCACACACTCATTTTTAATATTATTAAATTATCCATCAATAAAATCACTTTTAAAGGCAATAATATTAAAAAAAAAAAAAAACTCATACACACCCCTCATTGAAAAGAAAAAATATTGCCTTCTAAAGATTATTGTGCCTACTTTTATTTCAATGTGAAAGGCTCTCTCCAAAAAAGATACGTAGTTAAATTTTTTTAAAAACACTTTTTTTTTCATTCAATTCTTGATGATCACGGATCATTAGTTTTGAAAAATTCGTGATTAGTAAAAAGTTTTATGAAACATATATCTTAGAATAATTGAACAATATTTCTAATGGAAAAAGAATTATTTGAAAGGAAAATGTCCCATGTATTTTTGTTATTATTTAATTATGTTGAGTAACAGTAGCAAAACAAAAATTAAGCTGAGTAAACTTGGAATTTGGTACCACTGCTTTTTAGGCGAAAATATAAATCTGCTCTCAATCGAAACAAGAAAAATATACAATTAGGATTTTCTCTGTAGAAGACATATTAATCTTTTCCGTAGAAGACAAAAGAAACTTAGCTCAAGTTTGGGAGACCGTTACTTCTTCAAATGAGTAATGAAGTTATACATGCCATAGCTAACCTGAATACATAATTTTTGGGATTTAATTTGGTTTTCGTTTTAATCTACCATTAATCTGACAAGAGATAATCAATTAATCTATTATATGGTTGTCGGCAATTTCGTTTCACGTATATGAAAAAAATCTAAAAGAAGAAAAGGATAAATTTGATTGTGGATGGATGAAACAAAGGTAAGAACAATACAATTTAGTTGTAAGGATTTTTTTGTTTAAATTTTAAAAGAGGTGTAATAAGTATGACGAGGGTGATTTAAGAACGTGCGTGTGAAAAATAGAATTAGGGGTTTTAATTGTAGGGACTTTATTGAAATTTTAAAAAGAATATAACAAGTAGAATGAGAGATAGATTAAGAATATGTGTATAAAAAGTAAAAAAGAATGTCTCAATAGATGCGCGAAAAAAAAAATCAGGCATCTCCCCCACATCCCTGTCGTGCCAGAATATGCCCCATAGGTTCCGTCTAGTCACACCAAAACCTGCCCATCCAACTACGACCCTGTTGTGATAGGAATCTCGACTGCAACCTCCGTCGGCGCGACCCTATTGTGACAGGAATCTCAATTGTGATCTCCGTCAGCGCGACCCTGTTGTGATAGGAATCTCGACTATGACCTCCGGCAGCGCGACCCTGTTGCGACTAGATCACGACCTATGTCGCCGTTGTGATGGGTCGCGACCGTCGTTGCCATGGGTTGTGGCGAGATTGCGACCTTGTTGCCATTGTGATGGGTCGCGACAATCACAATAATGACGTTTGAGATTTTCTGCAGAATCTCTTGGTTACCCACCATCGCGATTTGAGGTCACCGGAGGCGACCCCACCACCTCCTCGGTGATGAGGTCATTTTCATATTTGGCAAGCCCCTTCCCAGTGACATTCATGGGTTGTTTGGTTGGAGGATTCATACCCTGATTCGAATAATAGTTCGTGGTTCGCTATAATATTTTCTCTCATAAAAAACACACGTAAATTGATCATGATTCTGAATCATTATTCAGACGTCCACTCAATGAATCTGTAGCTTTTTTTTTCTTTTTCATTTATGTGATCTAGTGTACATGGCTCATCTATCTAATGATGAGCTTACTTAATTTTTAACCCCTGGATTGACATTCAATGGACCAAAAATTCCCTACCGATGCGGACAAGAGAGATTCGGTATCGTAACATTTCCCTTATTTTTATTAACATCATGTAAAAAGTACCGCCATCGTACAATGAAAAGTACTACTCTTCAGTTCCACCAAAAAGAAAAAGTACTACTCTACGAATGAAAGGACAAAAAAGTACTACTTGTCGTTTTATGTGTAAAGTTTGTCGTTCTATTCCGGAAAAACTTCATGTCGTATATATCATAGTTTTGATTGTCGTTTAAAGAAAAACTTCATGTCGTCTATCTCATAGTTTTAGTAGCTATTATTATTGTCAATTGTTGTCGTCTATGTCAATTGTCAAATGACGACATGTTGTCTTTTGATTATAAAGTACCCACGTCGTTTATGTTTTCAAATAACGTGTTTGATTTACAAAAGGTTGCTATCGTTTGTTTGTTTGTTTTTTTTTTTTTTTTTTTTTTTTTTTTTTGCTGGAAAAAAGTTAATTGCCCGACTTATGATTATTTGGTAGAAAATATTAGAGGAGGAAAATAATTAGGTGAGGCATCCAAGTCTAAAAAACCTCAAAGGGATATAAAATATTGGATGAAACTAATTATTTATTTAATTAGATCATAATGTAAAAATTAATAAGGAAGAAAATTACACTATATATAGCGTCAAATTTACTTTATTGTTTCTCGCTATTAAAGAAAAACCAACTAAAAATAAAATGGTAATTTCATAAATGCATATATTTTCATTTCTCTTCCTTGATATACAGTGTATATACTAAATACGTAAGAAAAGTTAGTTTTTAATAATACCTTTCTCTTGGCAACTTCATAGTATATGTGTGTAATTTTTCCCCTTTCATGAGAGAACTATTATTTTATTTATATTCGTATAAAAAAGTATCAAAGATATCCCATGAAAATATAAAAAGCCAAAAACAAATTATCGATAAACAAAAACAACATTAAACATTAAACAATATTGTTGCACTTGCCCGTGGGATACGCAACTGAGCCAATCGCTACAGCCTACAGTTTCACATTCATGTTGTGGTAAGAAACCCATCACGCATATATATATAAATATATACATATATATTCATAGGCATCCTCGTAGCTTCCCATGCAAAGGGATCAGCAGCTAGCGTGGCCCATTTTTACCTTTGCATGCCGATTATGCCCCGCACTCCATTAATGTCGTTCGGTTCTCAAGAAAATTATTAATGACACCAACGGGAAAGAGAGATAGATGCATGGGAAAGTCACGCAGACCATAATGTGAGTTGACCCAATCACGTAAACGAGCATGTAATCGAGCTGGCCTGCCTATTTTAAAGCTATATAAATACATACATACATACATATATATAAGCAATTACAGACTACTATACTCTCCCAACTTCCAACGATATTAGCAGTTATTCTGATTTACTTTATTCACAGACAAAAAATTCGTGGTCTCTTCAAGTGATTATAAATAGAGTCATGGCTCATCTGAGAGTTTCATGGTATTGTGAGTTTACGTGTAGCTTTATGCTGTGCTTTGTAGTATTTGTTTGATGATGGCGGGAAAGTTTGTGAGTGTGGTTTTGTGGGCTGCTTTGCTTGTGGCTTGTGTGGAAAGCGGTGAAGGAATTAGAAAGGTGGAGGACAATAAGGGTGGGGCAGTGAAGAAGCCGAAGTGGTTTTTTGATGGTTTTCCGGGCGGGTGGGGTGGCGGCGGGAAAGGGTTGAGCTTTGGGCATTCTTTTAGTCTGGGGAAAGGGTACGGTTATAGTTTGGGTTACGGATCCAAACCTGGGTTGGGTTTGGGAAAGCCTGATTGCATTGGGAAAGGTGGTGGTGGGGGCGGTGGAGTAGGCGGAGGAGGTGGTGGAGGGATTGGCGGTGGTGGTGGGGTTGGTGGCGGTGGAGGGATTGGTGGCGGTGGCGGGGCTGGCGGTGGAAAGCACCACAAGAAAAAAGACAAAAAGCATCATAAAGGTGGTGGTATTGGCAAAGGAGTGGGAGGTTCCGGGGGAGGGATTGGTGGGGGTGGGGGTGGAGGAGGACTTGGAGGAGGCATTGGCAAAGGCGGCGGTGGAGGTGGAGGTGCTGCTGGTGGAATAGGTGGCGGTGGAGGAGTTGGTAGAGGAGCCGGTGGTGGTGCTGGTGGAGGCATTGGCAAAGGAGGAGGTGGCGGTGGAGGAGTCGGTAGAGGAACCGGTGGTGGTGCTGGTGGAGGGATTGGAGGCGGCATTGGCAAAGGAGGTGGTGCTGGTGGAATAGGTAGCGGTGGAGGAGTCGGTGGTGGTGCTGGTGGAGGGGTTGGAGGAGGCATTGGCAAAGGAGGTGGTGCTGGTGGAGGTGCCGGTGGTGCTGGTGGAATAGGTAGCGGTGGAGGAGTCGGTGGTGGTGCTGGTGGAGGGGTTGGAGGAGGCATTGGCAAAGGAGGTGGTGCTGGTGGAGGTGCCGGTGGAGTAGGGAGCGGGGGGGGGGGCGGTGGGGGAAAAAAAAATGGTGGAATAGGTGGCGGTGGAGGAGTCGGTGGTGGTGCTGGTGGGGGGGTTGGAGGAGGCATTGGCAAAGGACTTGGTGGTGGTGGAGGAGTCGGTGGAGGTTCCGGTGGTGGAATTGGTGGTGGTGGAGGGATTGGAGGCGGCATTGGCAAAGGAGTGGGTGGTGGTGGAGGAATAGGTGGCGGTGCGGGTGCTGGCGGGGGAGTAGGTGGCGGTGCTGGTGGAGGAGTTGGTGGAGGTGTTGGCAAAGGTGGGGGTGGTGGTTCGGGGGGAGGTATTGGTGGCGGCGGTGGGTTTGGTGGAGGCATTGGGAAAGGAATAGGCGGTGGCACCGGCGGAGGGTTCGGGGGAGGTTTTGGTGGTGGTGGAGGAGGAGGTTTTGGTGGAGGCATTGGTGGTGGAGGAGGTGGAGGTTTTGGTGGAGGCATTGGTGGTGGTGGCAAGCATTAGTGCAGTCTAATAAGGATTATTTGGCAATGATATTAATTAATGGTTCGTTTCTACATAAAAGAATGTTTTAATATTCTTGTTTCTTAAACAAATTCTGTTTATCCATTCAATGTCCTGGCGACTAGTTATATGTCAAGTTTGCTTTGTTCCTTTTATTAGTCCTAACACTTGTATGATTATCGAGAGAGTGACAATGTGTTGTGTATTTAATCTCATGTATTCTATTGTGTAGGTACTTTTGAACTAGGATTGAATAATAATAATAATAATAATAATAATAATAATAATAATAATATCAGTCGTTATGTACTAGCAATCCTGTTTCATTGGTACAACCTTTCAAGGACCTGTAAGTGTGATTGTATAATGTCAATTGCTGCCAAGTGTATACTATGTTTACAAAATTCCTTGTCTTTTATATTCGAAGTTCGCTTTTGCCTTATTGCTGAAGTATTTGCATAATTCCAAGTACAGCCAATTGTTAGTGACAACCTGCAGATCAATTAAGATCATGCATGGCTTTTCACGTTTAAGGTTCCCATGACAATGATATGTCCGTAACTGCTTCTTCTACCGTCAAATAAAGTCCTTTTGATTCAAATGATTCCAAGATGTTTGAACGGTGGAGCTTCTCCATCACAGTTGCAACAGGATTCACCAAAACAAACTAACAAAAAAAGTATAGTTATAATGAGCAGACCAAATCAAACATGCGCATATGATGTACATGTTTTTGGTACCAAAAAAAAAAAAAAAAAAAAAACAATTTCACCTCACTTTACTTTTTAGACTTTAAAAACTCTCATTTGATCCATAAATTTTAAATTAGTCCTATTTTTGATCCCTTATGTTAGAATATCCGTTAAAAATAAACGCAAAAAGATCACATGACTGATGACACACTTAATAATCACATTTTCTGTCTATTTTTAACGAGAATTCTAATAAAAGTGGTTAAGTAAGACTAATTCAAAATTCAAAATATAGTTGGAAACGACCCTATAAGGCGGGGCCGCAGGGGAGAACGATCCAACAAAATAAGTGAAGACTTTAGTTGGCTAATATCCTATTATTACCTGAAGAGATTTTTTGCCCAGGGTCCTCTTAAGTTCAGCTATAAGATCAAGACCACAGGTATCTATAGCTGTGACAGCTGAAAATGGATAAGACAATAATGAATTAGTTTAAAACTTTTTTCAAAGCTTATGGAGGACGAGTTTAAAGTAGCTTAATTTTCTTTTCATGTCACTTTGCTATCTCTAAATTTAGATATGCAATATATATATATATATTGCATACCAGTCATATCCAAAATTACGCATTTCAAGGGTAACCCATTGTCTCTTTGAATCCTTTCATCCTCTTTCCGTATCCATCTTAATATCCTGCAACAAAGAAAACACAAGTGAAGGATCAAACAACAGTTTATATTTTGCTATAATAAACTCATGAGTTGTTTAAAAATAAAAGACTTAGTGGAAATTTCTACTAATTACCTCTCTTGGAGGTAAGTTGAATTGGTGAAGAAGATTGGAGATTCAATCCCTAGAATGAGAAAGTAAGCAATCCTTGTTGTATTTTTGTAACGATGGAGGTTTTGATATATTTGAGTGCCTGGAATATTTCCCAATACCACAGTGTTTGGTCTCGTTACATGCAAAATGATTTTCAATATTGACACTCCAATCTACAAATCCCAAAGAAAATGATCAAAATATTATTGACAATCAAAATTGAAGCAAGTGAAGGTAATAAAGCGTTAAGTTTAAGAGAGTATTACAGCAATAGCAAGGCCAATCTGCACAGAGAGGAACAGAACACCAAAAAGAGAACATAAACAGGCAAAGAAATCAAGCTTGTCAAGCTTCCACAGATTGATTACAGCCTTAATGTCAATCAATCCAATAACAGCTATTATGATAATTGCTGCTAATGCCACATCTGGTGTGTAAGAAAATAGTGGCATGAAGAAGAGCAATGTCACAAGGACAACCACCGCCATTATAGCATTTGAAAGCGCTGTTCTTGCTCCTGCGTTGTAATTTACCGCAGACCGAGAGAATGAGCCTGCAAAATTTTGCAAGATTAAAAGGGGTTGACATTAAGGGCTGATTAAATTGACTCTGATTGCCAGAATTGAGTTAAAGATGCATGATTACCTGTTGTAATGAAACATGAACAACAAGAACCAGCTACGTTCATCACACCGATCGCCATCATTTCTTTGTTACCATCAAGTTGATAATTCTGAATGGAAGCAAATGTTCTTCCAACTGCAACTCCTTCCTATGGGATGCAATGCACAAGCAAAATACAATAAAATTTAAAAAAAAAAAAAAAAAGTAATTTGGACATATCATATCAAAACTTGCTTGATCATTTCTTTGCAAAACATTGGATATCAATCTTGAAGATTGATCCTTATAGCATCAACATTAAGCATGATTCTCATCAAGGTACTAAATCAAGACATATAACAGTTATCCAGTGGCGGAGTCACGTTCACGTGAGTGGGGATACGTCCCTATTCACATTTTAAACATTTTAATTGTGCTTCCACTTTATAAGCTAAATTATAATTGTCTCCCACTTATTAGTTCACATATATAATTACGCCCCGTTTGATGAACAATTATTTCTGACTTTTTTATAGTGCCCCCACGTAAAAATATTTTCTAGCTTTGCCACTGCACCTATCCGTTAAAATAATTGCAAAATTAATAATCAACTCGGCCTAAAACAATGCAAATCACTGATAACTTTCATACACAGATAATAGAATCGGTTGGAGAGTATTAAAGTACATACAGTGAGAGCTAAGAGGCCTGTTACAATCCCTGTTTCGATAGCAAGAGCAAGGTAAGAATCACGATGAAAGTATAGAATGTTTGCTGAAGGAGGGTTGACACCATTTGGTAGCCGACCAATCTGCTTGACAACAATACTGAATTAGTCGGTTAAATTTGATTATATTTTTGAAATTAAAATTATCTGAATTTAATTATGCTAAAAGGGTATTTGAAACCTCACTAATTTAGTCCTTTTTTAATGATGAGCAATAACATTAAACTTGAAAGAGAAAGATTGGCTTGTAATATTCTTACCTTAGGAACATGTTTAAATTTCGTTTGAAGGGCAAACACTACAATAGTTGATACAATAATGGAAACCAGTGGTGCTGCTGCTGCAATCCAGAAGAGCTTTGGTTTTTTTGAGCTCTGAAATATTCATTGCAATCCATATTAATCTTATGTTACCTTCCAAATTTAACTCGAAATGATAATAAGATAACCATTACTATTGATTTTAACTAATCACAGTTTCACATGTCAACTTTCACGTGATAATTATTAACAGGTCGAAAAATCAATTGTCATAATATTTAGATGATTTAAAACAAGTTACACAGAAGTGATAAATTAATACTCACAATGTGTCTCGCTCCAAGTAAAAATACCAGCATACAGATTCCCATTATAATGATTTGGCCAGACCACTAGACAAAACAACAAACTTAAGGTGAATAAAAAGAAGATACTATAAGTTATTGCATAATATCAATACAACATAAAATACACAAAATTCATGTCACATTATAAGATATTATATTTTTGTACATATGTAACTATATACCTCATTTCTGCCACTAATAACTGAGGACAGAACAGGAACCAACTGCATGTGTTGTGTGAAGTGAGTTATTCCAAACAATCCTTTAAGCTGCTGGAGGGACACAAGGATGGCTACTCCAGCCATGAACCCAAGCAAAGTTGCCTTTGACAGAAAATCAAGTATGAAACCTAACCTAAAACAGTAGTGAACCCAACTAAAATATAAGTTCGCTTTTTTTTTTTTCCCTTTAAAATAACGATACGCAGTATTAATTTTTTTAAGTAATTATGAATTCACATGTTAATTTTAAAACTCGCAGACTATTACAGCTGTGATCACTATCGATCTGTAATATTTAGCAAGCTTTTTTTCATACGGCCGATCGATAGTGATCACATGTTAATTCCATAACTCGCAGGCTATATATTATGTGTGTTAATGTCCAGCGTTTGCAAATATGGAAATATTGGTAATTCGTTACCTAAAAAGACCCAAAGAAGCTTGAAACAATCCGGCAAAAAAGGTAGCAGTGAAGGCAAGTCTGAGATGGAGATCTGGTTCAGTCTCAAAAGAGACCATTTCGCTTAGCATTGTCCCCATCACCAAAGATGCTGTGGAAGTGGGACCCACGGCCAGATGTCTTGAACAGCCAAGAATCGAATATAACAATGGTGGCACAAAACTTGAATCTGATATTATTGAATTTGAACAATTAGTTAAATTTGGGATTAGTACTTTACAGTTAACTATATAGATCTACCTCTATGAAAAGTCTAAAAGAAATAACTGATTATTCCAAGATAAACACTCACATAGGCCAATTATTGGAGGCAAATTTGCAAGTTTGGCATAGTTAATTCCCTGCAAATCATGGAAAACAATAACTGTTCTTAAATACCCAAGCCAAATTACTTATTAAAAGCTGCTTCATTGAAGATTCAATTTTATCATTCACAGGGAAAAATAAAAAGGCATAAGTTTAAGCTTTAATCATGGCCCTTCCTTACTGTAGAAAATGCAAATTCACATTGACTTCAAGTAGGTCTTGCATAAAAATGGACAGTCATGACAGGCTCAAGAAACATGAGAGATTTGTAATTAAAAACCAAAGAAGAAAATCAACAAAAACATGCCTTAAACACATAATATTAAAACTCAATAATGTCAGGCTTAACCATGACACAACTATTATACTATAAGGTCTATTTTTTATTAGTGTGCGGTGCTCAACACTAGTATTATTCATGATTTATATACACGCAAATAAAATTCAAAATGTTAAGCTTTAACCACGACATGAAAGTAGGCCCCCCGAGTGCGCGGCTATGATCACTTGTGGACGAATTCATATAGTACTGTAATGCTCATAGATATACCATAATACATTAATTATGAAATGATAATCAAATTAGTATGTTTGTATAATTACCTGTGGGATTGCCAAACTGGAAATGGTGATTCCAGCAATGAGATCAGATCTGAAGAGGGCAAAATCATAGTGAGGCATCCATTGGAAGACATGGAACAAGCCCTGAACTCCCAACACCACCTTCTCGTACAAAGTCCGGCTCCTGAAAGCCGAAAGTGGATCATCCGGGAAGAATATCTCGAACAATTGTCGCTTCAGTTTCTCATTTGTTGGCACAAAAGGTGGCATACAAACTCTGTGTATTTCACACACATTGTTATTACCCCTACTTGCTCTAATTGGCATAACATTATCAAAAACCTTAATGTCGTCGCTATCATTGTCATTAATCATGTAATCTTGATCGTCGTCAATGGTTGTAGTTTCATCACGATTATGATGATCATCTACTTGGTTGGAGCTCTCAGTGTCCGGCATGTTTTTCTCTGATGTTTTAAGTTTGACGAAAAAGGAAGTTTTTATGAAAAATATTGGTTGAAAATGAGAGAGAAGAGAGAGGAAGTAGTTATAGGCCGTTTCTTCTTCTTTTAACTGCATGGCTTAACGCTTTCATGTGAAAAGGACACGTGGCAAAAGGACCATTTGTTTTGAGCAATGCTAGGTTTTTTTTTTTTTTCTTTTTTTAGAACAATTTTCTTTTTCTTTTGAGGAAAGGAAAGGAAAAAGACCATTGTTGAAGATGATGTGGCATTCATTCATTGGTGGAATTGAGGATTTTTTTTTTTTTTATGGAGGAATTGAGGAATTTTGGTATGTCAACTTATATTTTTCTCGTTGAATTTGACTGGATTTTTTTTTTATTAAAAAAGACGGCTTAATTTATGTATTCGTGAGGGGAAGAAAAATTATTTACTATTTTTAGAGCAGAAATAAAAGCCTCAATTAAAGTAGTTTCAGTGTTTCTAAACCACTGAGTAAGCATCAGTTTCTCCTTGTAAAATGTATGTATTGTCTACGTAGCATCTTTTGTTTCCTTTAAGTTGATATATGCCTCAATGTATATTCTGGTTGTTTTCAAATGCTAAAAATTGATCCCTTTTTTTTTCCTTACATGATCCGAGGTCAAACTGATTCTTTTCTTTTCAATTTCTTCTTTAAAATAAATAGATGAAGCTATTTGTTTAAAAAGGACAATCTGATTCAACTACGGGAAGTTGTAACAATAAAATGAGTTAATTATATCCATGTTTTAATATAAATCGTTACCATGTTTTTTAAGAATATTATTTTAAATTTTTAATAATATACGTGTGTTTTTTAACAACATAGTGATTAACCAATATCAGTTTGTAATTAATCAATCTCAATCAATAAATTACTGATTTATCAATAATAAACTATTAGTTAATTGATGATAAATGATTAATTACTGTAGAAAGATGGTTATTTTCCTAAAATAAAAAGTTCAACCATATATCTAAAACATAAAAAGTTCGACTATTTATTAAAGAAGATAGCCCAAAAAATGACCATTTACCTAATTTTTTCTCGTTCTTAACTTATTATTCTCTTAAGATTTTTAGTCCAAGGATATCTTTCACCCTTTTTCTGAAAAAAGAAACGCTCCGTGTATATATGTAATGTCCCGGTTAATCTAATAATTAATAAGTAAAATTAATTAAAGATTTTTTTTTGACTGCGCCTTAATTATCCCTAAGAAAATATATGTCCAGAGCTTATAATATTAAACTTCGGCATTAATTACGAGAAACGTTAATAAGAGAATATAAGAATGTTGAGTATTAAAGCAAAATATAAAGTATGGGATTTCTTGGAAAATCCCATGTCAAGTTTTATGATTTGAGAATTTTGGAATTATTTTTATGACATTAAAAACAGGCCTCAACACTATTATGAGCCTAATAAGTGCAATAAGGTAAAGTTTATCTAAAATTTAGCTTATGGATGAGAATTTAATTTCTCAAATCCTTAATTAATTTAATATTATAAGCTCTGGACATATTTTTTCTTAGGAATTTAACCGTGCATCCATGAAAAATTCTTAATTAATTTTACTTATTAATTAATGAATTTTCTGGGACATTACAATACATATGTTTCTGGTAACGTTATTTTTGGTTTAACGTTATTTTTGGATTTTTGCCTGTATTACCATTTTAGCAATATATATATATATATATATGTATGTATGTGTGTGTATATTAATATGTATCTTCCGGTAGAAGAAAGTTGTCTATTTCTTTGTCTTTCTCTTTGTATTCCAGTTGTCTCTGATTCTCGCTCTCTTGTACAATAATACTACCATCAATTTTCAGGCTAATCAGTACTCCCGTTTATCATGGAGGGGCAAATATGAAAGGTCATTGTTCAAGGAGAATCCTAGCTAGCTCGAATAAATAGAAACATATATATATATATATATAGATATATACACACATATATACACACACACACTTTTGGATATGACATTTCAACATCAAGGCATATAGAGATATGTAACGATTTCAATTTCCTATACCATTCACATGAAAAGCATGTCAACTTTTAAGATTCTGTTGCGCACTGAGTGGCAAGGAAATGCAAGTCGATAGGGAAATAATTATTAAAGAAGAATTATTGAAGGCTAATGGGAAAACTGTATTAGAATAATTTGCTTCTTTTTCCCCCAATCGTTTTATTCGGCTATACGTATATTGGTACATTTTTTTCATGCATTATGTATGAAATAATGTACCAATATAGTCGTTTTATACGGCTATATTGGTGCATTTTTCACGCATTTATGGGATAAAAGATGTTAGGGATTGCTAACAAATACAAAATTAATGCAAATACAAGGTGGCATCCTAATCTAAGGTTAATTCTAGGACTTGAGAATCCTTGTTTGAGTTAATCCCTTTCACATGGTCCAATATCTGATACTGCATTTGGGAAATTTTAAGATTTAGTTTGCTGACGGCCGAATCACAATCCACCAAATAATTTCAAACTCTCCAACTAAAAAACACAAACGCACTATCATATGGGTGTACAACATTTTGTTATTCAACATTCCTTTTTCTTTGATGTAATTGAACGTCATATATACATACATATATACGCATTTTTATGACTAGGAAAATGACTAACCAGATTCACAAAAGTGGATTAATGTGTAAGGACGATTATTTAAACAAACTGATAAAGGTGATGAGAGTGTGATTGTTGGCTCTTAACTATTTTGAAGCGGGCCATCATAAATACTCATAATGTAAGAGAAAGAATTCCCTTTCCCAACCTGATCTCTTCACGCATAGCAAATTGCCCAAAAGGGTTTTTGACTTTTCTGAGCTACCAAAGGTCAAGAGGTAGATGAAGAAGCTAGCAAAGGCCACAAAACCCATGTAGAGTGAAGTGTTTGAAAAAGCAAATAATCATAGAATAATGCTAAAGTGCACTAGTTCTAGTATATTCAACATCACACACTAATAGAAAGTGTGCGAGTCCTATTTGTGAGGCATGCGTTATAGGGTAGGGAGGAACTTCTATTTGAGGATGGTGTTGAAGTATTTTTCGTAATTGTAAAATGCATTTCTCCTTAAATGGTACTCCAAAAGTTGTAGAAACGCAAGAGAAGTAATACTAATAATCCCTATCGAATACAAATTAGGAAGACAAAAAAATAAAGTTAAATTTCAAAAATGGTTTTTAAACTTTACACCAGTCTCATTTCAATCCTTGACGTTTAAAACATCTCAAAATTGTCGTAAACTACCTTTGTGTAGCATAATTAGTCCCTATGATGGAAAACAACATATGTCATTTGATGAGCAGTTCGATTGTTGGAGTTGAAAAATACCACAAGAGCCCCATGAGAAATTATAACATTATCACATTTAGAAAAAAAAAAAAAAAATCAGATGAAATAAAACAAGAGCAAAAATTGCTGCTTTTGGGCGGCTTGCTAACGTATGTATATATAACTTGTTCAACATTCATTCCTGATCGAAGCTTCCTATGCAAAATTCCATCAAGACCCGATCCTTAGAATTTGTCTACATATATACAAGTCATATTTGTCTATATATATATAAGTCAATTCAAATTTTCCAAACAACACCTCAGTCCTATTGTAGTTGAGTGACGTAATTCTAAGATTGTTGGTGGATACTGGATAGTATGGTGGCAAGATCTTCCACATTTTTGTCAGTACTGTATATCTGTGTATAACTATAACTTAAGGTAATTATGCGTTCCACGTGTATTTCCATTTTGTAATAATACTTCAAATATATGTTTGTGCAATATTTGCTTGCTAGAATTAATGCTAGTCCATATTTTGGCGCTTGACTATAATTTGACATAATTTGATGATTAACTTATGTGGTAGAATCGACAAACAAGATGTCGGGAAAAAGGTCTGAAAGTGGACAAAGATTATGAGATCGTGTATGGACTATTAAACAGAAAAAAAAAAAAAAGGAATAATTTTACGGTGACGAAATGGATCTATCATGGAGAGAATTCAAGGCATGTTATCAAGTTATTGGGGTCCAATAAATGGGAACAAAGTTGCTCTTTTGCATTTTAATAATTCTTTCTGAATGATTTAAGTCTGATCTAGAACCACTATCGATTGTTGTTATAGAATTGTGGCATGATCATAAAAGGCCAGCTCTAACAATTAATTTTATTTGTACTCTTTTGACCCATAAACTGATATTGTGGCATGATCATAAAATGTTGTTATTATTTGGTATTAATTAGTACTCTTTTGACCATTAAATTTTTAATATTAACCACATGCTTACAATAGAAATATCTAGCCGAAAGAATGCAACGATTCGTGTTTACAAACTTTATCTTTCCGAAAAAAGCTCATTGTTATTCTTAATATACATGTCTAAGTGAAATTATTGGCATTACTAGCTGGCTTAATTAATTTGCTGCTGCATGGTTTTATCCTAATATTCTTTTTACCTGTCTTTAGGATCTGTGTCGTAGAGCTAATTTATAGAAGTTGTTTTCAGTTTTCTCAAACCAAAAGTTATTTCCTTAAGTGTGCTTCTACTCCCGAAGAGCTTTAATCAAACCACAAAATATGATTAATATTAAAAAAAAACTCTTTTAAATAGATTTTAAAACGTGTACCAGAGTTTAAATATGAAACTATAAACTTTATTCTAAGATTTTATTGCTTCTTAGAAAATTTAAAAACCATTTGACTCATTTATTAAGCTCTTTTAAAAATATAGTTCAAAACACTTACTAATTAAAATTCATACTTTTTACTTCTCTTCTTCCACTAACTGAAAGCAAAAGTAAAAGCAAGAACTTTAATAAATGGACCCTTATGTTATGTCTGGTAGGATGGATAAAAAAAGAGGGAGAAAGAAGAAATAAAATACCTAGGTGAAAGAAGTAAAATAGTAGAATAGGGATTTTCTCTCATGTAGTTTGGTAGAAAAGAAAGAAAAGTGAAGAAAATGTCAAATATAGTGTATTTTACAATAATACTCTGATACACATAAAAATATGATGAATGATTAATGTTAAAATAACTATTTTACACTTCATTTCTTTATCAACTTTTTTCCTCCTCTTTTTTTTTTCAATGTTGGAAGGTTGAAAAAGTGGTGGGCCATATAGATTTTCACTTTTCTTCATTCTTCATTTCCGTTCTACCAAACAATTCAAAATTCCATTTTCATATCTAAAATCCTTCTTTTAATTTCTTTCATTTATCTTATCCACTTTATCAAACACACTGTTAATCGAGTTTAGAACAGCTAGCTATAACTATAAACAAGCAATGATTGAGGCTGCGAAAGTGACGACCTTTAGTCAAATTAAGTTAGTTATAGAGCAAATCCATATTAAAGATGCAAATTAATAATCTGCAGGAGTACAATTCTATTTCAAAGTCTAAATGGATTTCTCTTATGATGTGCTGCAGACCAATAAAAGTTTTGTTGATAATATTATCTCGTCCATTCTTAACTAAGGGAGGGTTTATTTGGTTGTGATTTGATTAGAAGAAGAACCACTTCGATTTGAACTCTTATTTTGGTGTGCTTGCTTTATGAAAGCAAACATCTTCTCGCCAGCTAGCTAGCTTTTACCCCTATCATAAATTACAGGTGTGTGTTTTTCAAATAGCTCTCGTTTTTTCTTGAATATTATATTTTATGTATTATGATATCATTATTAATTTTTCTCTTTTAATTCAAAAGTTAACAACAGCAATCAATTTAATTTCTCTACTTTGTTTATCTTTTTTCCTTAATGCTAGTTGTCTGTTTGAAAATTTCTAAATATATCTCCACTAGAGCTGGACAATATTGCCTTAATGTGAGACTCATTAGTCATACTTTTTTATACGATATTATTTATAACCAATTATATATTGATAATAATTATTGCATTTTCAATTAGAGATAGAGATGACAATATTCTCTACTGGACGGGTCCCATCACAAACGGAGTAAGAATGGAGGACAATTATCGAGGATGAGGATAGAGATGAAGACAAAATCTATTCCCTAATTCATGACGGGATGGGGATGAAAGAAGTACTCCCCACCCCCACCTTCGCCCTCATATTAATGTGCAACCATGCAATAAAAATTGAACTTATTAGGAATAAATAAGGAATGATAATTTATGTTTATATTTTGATGTTTTTAAACTTTTGTCACTTATATATTAGTTATTACTTTTAGATTCAGTTTGTAATATGTTAAGAATTTGATTTTTATCGTGGAACCTTTAATTTTGGTCTAAATTTATAATGAAATTCTACTCTTTCTTTTTAAATTTTAAGTTGCTATAATTTTGAAATGCACAATCTCATATGATGAGGAATGACGCGGATATGGGGAAGGCCCATTTAATGGGAAATTTCTGACTTTGACCCCGTTCCTCCTTAAGCGAAAATGGGGATAATTTAAGGTAACAAAGATGAGAAATCATCCTCGGCCTCCACCCGCCCCAATGTCATCCCTATTTTCAATGAACATTTGTATGTCAACAGAAGGACCATGCATTTTTACATGTATATCTCTCACTGCTTAAGAGACTGTTAATCATCATCACCTCCTAGAATAAGTTAATATTTGTTGACCTTTACCAATTTTGTTCTACTGCAGTACTATTACTAATACATCGATCGCCGTAATTGCAAACATATATATAATTAGTCTAACAACGGTAATTTTAAATCTAACTCCACCAATATAAAATGTGGAGTTTAAACCCATGATTAAATAAAAATAATCGACCACCAATTAATATGATCATGCTTAATACTACTATTATTTGACATTCATATTTTCATGGTAGAGATCAATTCAATTGGTCTGGCAGCCGCCCAATATTTCGTGCCTGCGCACGGTTGGCATTGTCCTCAAAACAATAGAGCTTTGTGCAACCTTAAAAAATAAAAATAAAAATAAAAATAAAATCTATAGAGCTTGTGCCACTTTATGGTCTTGGCGTTCCGTATCTTAATTTTTTTCTCATATTATTATTTCGTAAGTTTTGTTTGCCTTGAATTCAAAGAATATGGCCCTAGCTAGGGCAATCTCTCTTTGAAAAATTCTAAGATTCTTTGATAGTAAATGAGGAGAGCATTATTTAGGTGGGAAAGCAATAAAAAAAAAATCATATTGCAGTATTAACTAGTATTGCTATGTCATTTTCGCAGGTAGTTGGTCCAAAAATATTCCATTGTGGTGCCAGGGCATCATTACAAAATATGCATTGTCCCTTCAGAAAAAGAAAGAAAGAATATGCATTGAAATTATATTTAATATATGACATATAAATGTATGTATAATATTATCACGGCAATGTATTCCTTGTTACACTTTGATGACCACGTAACATAATCTTGACTAATTCAACATTCCTTGGTCCAAGTATATTTCTTGTTTTTTCTTAGGGAAACATATATTCCATTTGCAGTACCAAAGTGTGTGTGTATATATATATATATATATTAATATGCATGTCATCATTCTAATAATAATAAATGGCAATTTGTATATATTATGTTACAACGTCATTTAAATCAAAATCTCCATCATCCTCAAATTAGCATTTACGTGTTATTCTAAAAAAAAGGCACCATTTACGTGTTTTGAGGGCTATTTTGTATATACTTACTAATTTATTTGATTATATATCCCTTTTTCTTTTACTGGTCATTGATTCGAACATATCCGTCAATATATGGTTCACTATCAGAGGGCCTGTATGTTTTTCTCATTTTTTTTTTGTCTTCGAATAATAATTGAGAATGTCTTAGTTTCTTTTCGAAGATGCGTATTGATATTTAGGAAATACCGGCACATGAGGACAACAGAAAATCAAGTTAGAGATTGGTACACGTAAGTATCTTGAATTTGACTTCAAAATATTGTTGATTCAGTGAATATATCATATTAATTAATTGGCATGTTATATGAAGATTTTGGAGAAAATAAATCAGAGATTGTAGAAAATGCCGTGTTTTTCTTTTTGAGTTTCAACCATTTGCGGTATCCATTAATATATATATATATATATATATATATATAATATTATTGAATTCACTCCGTAAATATATAAGATTCACCATTTATTTTAGTCATTAAATTTAAACATGAGATTTACTAATTTATTTTATTCACCAAATATGAGATTTACCGAAATGACTTTTTTCAGTCCAAAAATTTGGCCATTTGTCAAATAATCTCCCGAAATTCGGTCCTTTCCCTAAATATCACCCAAATTTATGTTTACATTAATATTAAAAGTTAAAATTTTCATTTTATCAACTTTAGCTTAAACAGGCATGCATGCAGCCTATTGTATTTCTCTAAACGTTTGTAATTTTCATATTAATAGAAGAGGGAAGATATGCTAATATGTTTTACATATATAGTCTACACGTTTTCTTTTTAATCTGGTTAAGAGCATGTTAATTAATATTTTCAATTTTCTAGAATATGATAATTTTTTTTTTTTTTTTTAAAGGCCAAGAATACTGATCACATGCATACAAAAAATTTCCCTAAAACAAAATAAGTTCAAAATTCAAATAATGGGATTTGGCTTTCGTTCCGAAATATATTCCTTGCAGATCAAATCTGACGCTCTAATGCCATTTTTGTGTTATCTTGAATATAATGCATCACTAACTTGCAGTTGAGGGTAGCAATTTGTGTTAGTGGATTGTGTTCGTGTCAACTCGTTTATTAATCGTGTTAGAAAATATTAACTCAAACAAGATATGTTTATTAAACATGTCAAAAATATCAACCTAAACACAACTCATTTATTAATTGTATTAATCGTGTCAACCCATATAACCCATTTAAATTAATATATTGAATAAATAAATAATATAATAATAACTTATTTAACATAGTTAAGACATATTTAACATGTTTATTAGTCAATTTATCTTTTCATTTAAAAAAATAAATGAATTTTACCTACAAATATTAAAATTCACATTATTTGTATTTAATATGTCATATAAACTTTCATGTTATATCACATATCATTAGATTGCAGATGATACATATAGTTAATCGTGTCAATTCATGTCACTTTATATTATGAGGTCAACCCTAAACCAACACATTTATTAATTGTGTTAATCGTATCAACTCGATCATGACCCAAACCCATTTATAGTAAATCTAAATCTGCTAACTTCGTGCAGGTTTTGAGTCGTATCATCGTGTCGCTACCCAAATTGCTAGTCCTCCTTGCAGCCATTACTTTAATACAATATTATCGTTTCTTATTTTTTTAATTAGATAAAATCCACACTTACGTTTTTCTAGTCGGAAAAAATCCAACAGGTTTTTAATTTTTATCATTGATTTCCCTTCATTATACACATACCTTCTTTTTTTTTTTTTTTTTGTCTTTTTAAACTTATGATAGGGATTGATTCAAACTCTGGAGAGGAGATTTAAACTTTATGGTCAAATGTGGATTATATTTACTACCATACACACGTAGTGCTACTTTATTAATTTAACAATACATAAGAAAAGTTAAAGTTTTTTTGGGCCCTCCACTTGCCTTTTTTTTTTTCTTTTTTATCTTTATTTTATTGTGAATTTTTTTATATTGTGTGCTTTTAAAAAATATATGTGTGAGTAATTTTTTTCACATGTGTTCCTATTTTATTTTTAATTCATTAAAATAATTTTATTCAAATGTGTCTCTATTTAATTTTTTTTTTTTGTCAATTATTATCTTTACACATTTTTTTTTAAATAAATTTAAAAAATCTTTAAATAATTGTATAAATGAATTTCTTATTATTAGGTAAAACAACAAACTCTTCAATCTAGGATGGAGACACCACATGCGAAACTGACTCAATACACTTCAGGAGCCCAACTTGACCTAAAAAGTTAATCTATTAGGTCTTGGGTCCTTCTATGTATATAATCACTTCACATTCTCATCCACTTTTCATGTGAGACAATACACACATGCACTTTTTTCAACAATCTCCCCCTCATGTGTGTGTTCACCGAGCTCCCCCTCAAATCAAAGTTTCTAGTAGATAGCACATTTAAGCATCACACTCCAAACGAGAGCCAACTCGAGCATGTGAAAGAGAGCCGAAACCATGTGAGCCCACCAATGCTCTACCAAACTGCGGGAACACCAACTCTCTACGGGAGGCAACGTGGAAACTGCAACTGAATGTGATTGCTTGGCCCATACAAATTATCAGCTATGATACCACTTGTTGAGGAGACACCACATGCGAAAACTAGCCCAACACACTTCAGGAGCCTAACTTGACTCAAAATGTTAACTTATTAGGTCTTGGGTTCTTCCATGTATATAAACCACTTCACATTCTCATCCACTTTCTATGCAGGACAACACGCATATACTTTTTTTAACACTCCAACACGACAATACGTGCGGAGCATGTTACAAAACTAATTAATTAATTAAAAAAAGTACATCAATTAAGAGAGATGCTATTATTCATATCCTTCTGATGGGTTATTAATATTGAATCAAATTTTATGTTTTGTTTAAATGTAATTTCCCTTTAAAAAAAATTTAAGAATTCTGTAAAATATGCAAGTTAACTGGTCAAGGTTTTATGATTAAGCGTGTTAAAGGGTCGAGTGTTCCTATAAACACTAGAGTTACAAAATAACTTTATTTAGTAGAATGATTTATTCTCCTTTTTTTTTACTCTTTTTTTTTTCTTTTTCTAGACTTTATAATATCACTATATATACAAGCTTTTAGACAATATATCAAGAAATCAACTCAAAATCATCATTCCTCCCAACAAAACTGACCGATTTCATATCCCTACCTACACGTGAAACAGTTAATTCCCCCCCTCCCAAAGAGAGGAAAAAAAAAGCCCTTAGTTGGACCAAATTGATCATATCATACGACATAATCCAATTACCATAATTACCTAACTAAAAAACCTAATTAATTAGATTAAAAGTTTTTCCGCTGTGTTATGTGGTGCCTAGTCCTCTACTCTTATCCAAACAAATCCATGAAAAAACCCCTAATAATTATTCTCGTTGTACCCCACTAAGTTTTTGGTTATAAATACACGTACTCCTCTTGAATCTCCAATCCCTAACTGCAATGTGCAAACCCCCTAGCTAGCCTCTCTCCTCCTCTCAACCACAACATTCTTATTTTCTGCTAATACTGCTATTATTATTATTTTTCCTTTCAGTATTACCCCTACCAAAAAAAAATGGCAACTCCACTCAATTCCGACCACTCGGTGAGCTTTTCGGAGCCGAGGGGCTTCGCCGCCACCTTCAAATCCGATCTCAAGGAGACCTTCTTCCCCGACGACCCCTTCGGCCGCTTCCGCGACGAGGACCGCCCCCGCCGCCGCCTGAAGAAGGCGGTTGAGTACTTCGTCCCGATCTTCGGATGGCTCCCCAGGTACAACTTCCGCCTCTTTCGGTTCGATTTGCTCGCCGGAATCACCATCGCCAGCCTCGCCATCCCTCAAGGGATCAGTTACGCCAAACTCGCCAACATTCCTCCGATCATTGGCCTATGTAAGTAATACTAATAGTAATAGTTTAAGTCCCATGCAACCTCGTTTTATTTATTTGTTCTTAATGGAATTATCTTAATCCTAAATATCATTTAACAATAATGTCTAGTTCTAGAGATTTAAATCATTTGTTCTTATTTGTGATTATTTTGATCATGAGCAGATTCGAGCTTTGTACCGCCGCTTATATATGCCGTTTTTGGAGACTCGAAGCATCTGGCGGTGGGGACGGTGGCGGCGTGCTCGTTGCTCATCGCCGAAACCATCGGGAAAGCGGCGTCGCCGGAGTCCGATCCGGCATTGTACCTGCACTTAGTTTTCACTGCCACCTTCGTCACCGGCATCTTTCAGACACTTTTAGGTTTTCTAAGGTAAATATATGGCAATAAATGAAGATACCATGAATAATATTAATTGATCATTTCTATATATAAAAATTTGCTAATTTTTTATACCGCCATTGTAATTCATCGTCATCTACTTTACTTGGCGTCGATTAAAAATTAATAATTATTGTTTGCGTGATATTGGGCATTTGGGGTATTAATTAATTAGTAACAAAATTACAAGGAAGATAGTGATTAATTTTGCAGGTTAGGGATATTGGTGGATTTCTTATCTCATTCCACGATTACTGGCTTCATGGGAGGGACCGCAACACTGATTTGCTTGCAACAGTTGAAAGGCATATTTGGAATGAAGCATTTTACGACCAAAACAGACATCATCTCTGTTGTTCATGCTATCATCAAATATAGACATGAGGTAATTGTGTGCAAGAGGAGAGGAGAGGGGAGGGGAAAAAAAAGTATCTTTTTTTTTTAGCTTTTTTTTTTTTGGTTCAAATAGAGGATCGGCTTTTGAGCAAGTCCGTAACCACATGACGAAATTTGACGATGATCAAATTATATTCACATTGATAATGAGGTATATATGGTGAAGTGTGTTTTCAAAGTGAAATATTGACACACTTCAAATATTGCTTCTATATAAAGCAAAAATTAATTATTCGAACAAAAAGAAAAAAAGTTTAAAAATATTTATTGAAAATACTTCACGTCTCAATCAGGCTGCGTCACAATGTGAAATATGGGCGTGGCCCTACTTAGTCAGTGAATCTCACGCACAAAAGAAAAAATTGTATAATTTACTTTTAAAAGTGCACGAGTCTTAAAACTCAATATGTGTGCTTTGACTGGGCCTAATCGAATCAAGCTATATTTATTGAAAAAAATTGTGACCAAAGTACCTGGTGGGTGGATGTTGTGTGCTACTCATCTTTATTAGAGGCTTAGTGCTAACATTATATGACCAAAGTACCCTGCTTTTGATTTTTAGGCTCTAATATTGAAAAGATAAAAAAGGTCAATTGTACTTGATAAACATGGACAATTTAACTAATGCCATGCGTATTCTTTTGCAGTGGAGGTGGGAAAGTGCAGTAGTTGGCATAATCTTCCTTATTTTCCTTCAATTTACCAGATATATTGTGAGCGCTCTATCTGTGACTTTTTGTTTCTTCAGCTCTCTCCCACTATAATTATATATATATATATATATTAATATTTTGGGGCTAAATAATCTTTCAGAGGCAAAAAAGGCCAAAGCTATTTTGGGTATCAGCAATGGCTCCAATGGTAGTCGTCGTAGTTGGCTGTGTTTTTGCTTATTTGATCCATGGACCAGAACATGGGATACAAACTGTGAGTGCCCTTATTTGTCATCAATTTTTATAAACTAAAAATTTTAGTGACTTAATTACAAGTGAATTTTAAAGTGCAGCTAAATACATAAAAAGAACAGAAAATATTTTCAAAGGTTTTACAAATTCAAAGGATTATGTACCAATAATAATAAAAAAGGCTAATTTTTTCGATCTGTAATATTAGTATTTGTTATCTGCCCTTTTTTTCCCTTCCTTACCATTTCCCTTTTATAGATTAGAGAGGTATATGTATATTTTTTTTTAAAAATATGTAAGTATGTCCTCTTAAAACATGTATAATGTGGGAAGACACCTATAATTTGTCTAAACACCTATATACACATTTTAAGATAAAATATACATGTTTTTAAGAGAAAATATACATATGTCATTCTAATCAGTGCTGGATTAGAGATAGTTCATATATATATATATATATATAGAACAAAGGTTTAACCCTACTATTTACTGGAATCAAATAGTGACTCGCTAACTACTGAGCTTTTTCTAGGACGATGTGATACCAAACTTTGAATTAAGTACAATTTACCCACATCTTAATAATGATTATGGACTTACTTTGGACCTAAACATAAGCAGAAATTAGAATTAAATGTCCCAATAAGCTCAATATTCATAACTGATGTAATTTGGCCATTGTTATTATTATAGTTGCGGTTGTTATTTTATTTTCACTATAATCTCTTATCATCATCATTAATAGTGCAAATATTTGGCTAGCCTTTTTGTTGCCACAAGTTAATGGAACAACAGGAGACAAAAATGTCTTTTCACAGACGAACACTTTTTTTTTTATTGGCTGATTATTTTTCACATGACGGATCTCTTCCAGTAATGTTCACACTTCATTTTTCTGCTTTTTTAGGTGGGCAAACTGAAGAAAGGCATTAATCCTCTGTCCATTCATTATTTGAACTTTGACTCAAAATATTTACCAGCAGTTTTGAAAACAGGGCTCATTACTGGCCTAATTTCTCTGGCTGTAAGCACACTAACTTTATGCTGTTAATATATATATATATATATGTATATGTATATGTATTGTTCTATTCTTCTTTTTTTAAGTGGAAGAGGTGAATTAATAGGTGGAAATTTAATATTTATCAAATTATTTATTTGCAGGAAGGAATAGCTATTGGGAGGAGCTTTGCTATCATTAACAACGCCCAAGTTGATGGGAACAAGGAAATGATTGCTTTTGGCTTCATGAACATCGTTGGATCTTGCACTTCATGTTATTTGACTACAGGTACATATAAAATAAGGAAATTAACTATACCATAATTGAAATGATTTATAACTTTTTTTAACATGTAACATACAACTTTCTATAAATAGATTTTACGACATAAAAGTGACGTTTGTTGATAAAACATTGCAGGGCCATTTTCGAAAACGGCGGTGAATTACAGCGCTGGAGCAAGGACGGCGATGTCGAACGTAGTAATGGCATGTTGCATGGCGTTGACGTTGTTGTTCTTGGCCCCTCTGTTTAGCTACACGCCTCTCGTTGCTCTATCTGCCATTATCATGTCCGCTATGTTTGGCCTCATCAACTATTCCGAGATCATTCATTTGTTCAAGGTTGACAAGTTTGATTTCTTCATCTGCGCGGCCGCCTTCTCCGGGGTCGTCTTTATTAGCATGACGGTCGGCCTCATGCTCTCCGTAAGTACTATCGCAACCGAACCGATCATGGAAAAAATAAATAAATAAAAATTTCTGACTTTGTCATTGAAGTATTCTACAATATTTGTACTATAATCTTTATTAGCATGACGGTCGGTCTCATGCTCTCCATAAGTACTATCACAACCGATCATGAAAAAAATAAATAAATAAAAATTTCTGACTTTGTCACCGAAGTATTCTACAATATTTGTACTATAGTCTTTGATGTGTGACTTGAATCACTACAATTATTTTACATTGTTATCGTTACATAAATTATTTTGTTAAATTTTTTGTCAGGTGGGACTTGGTCTGCTGAGAGCTCTTCTGTACGTGGCTAGACCAGCCACTTGCAAGCTTGGAAAAATACAAAACTCAATCCTGTACCGTGACACAGAGCAATATCCTGGCGCCACAGTGATCCCAGGAGTCATGGTCTTGCAACTCGGTTCTCCCATATTCTTTGCAAATGGAAACTATATTAGAGAAAGGTAATTACTTACATATGGTGCAATAGTAGTACTAAATATATATGTAGCAATATTTGATTAATACGTCTTAATATATACAGCTCTGAGTAGCTCTTATTGTTGAACTTTGACAATAGGATTTTGAGGTGGATTAGAGACGAGGAAGCCAATTCAGAATCTGAAGGGGGTGTGATTGAGCATGTTTTGTTGGATTTGACAGGTAAGGCACTACAAATACTAGGGTCTCGTTCACTTCGCAGATTCGAGTTTTCAATTCAAGCTGAGATGTGACATCTTTTTAGAGCTTTTCACTGTAGTAAAAAAAAATTAGATGTAACATTTTCTGAGAGCTTTTTACTGTAAAAATTTAAAACTGAAAACTCGAATCGGTGAAATGAATGAGGCATAGAATTCGCATTATCAAATATGAGCGAAGACGACGAATATTTGGTCAATCAATCAATATATATAATACTTCATATTTGCAACTATTGGCGAATACATACATGTACATGATTTGAAACTTATTCGTTTTGCAGGAGTTTCAACTATAGACGTGACCGGCATTGAAACATTGACTGAAGTTCAAAGAACTTTGTATTCAAAGGGGGTTAAGGTAAGCCCACACAGAGAAATGAAAATAAATAAATATTTGAAAAGGACAAAACTAATTTAACCCTCCTTAGAAGTGTAGAAGGTTTACGAAAAAAAAAAAAAAAAAAAAAAAGTAGTAGTTAGAAACATCTCGAGCCTCAGCTCTGTATTAAAATAAGAACGGCCCCATATATTAGATTGTGGGACCGCGGTGATGAAAATATCATCACTTTTTGCATCTGATTAGCATCACCATATCAAAATAAGATTCATATATTAGGACAAAGACTTTGGCTTTATAGGTCTCATTCACTTCACAGATTCGAATTTTCAATTCGAGTTTAGATGTAACATTTTATGAGAGCTTTTTACTATAGCAGAAAAAGGTAGATGTGACATTTTTTGATAGCTTTTTACTGTAGAAACTTAAAATTAAAAACTCAAATCGGTGAAATGAACGAGACGTCTATAAAGTAAAATTGAGGGGATAAATATAAATACACTATTCTTTCTCTCCATATAATATTAATGGTCATTATTTTCATTATGTAATTGTAGATGGCCATAGTAAACCCAAGGTTGAGAGTGATGGAAAGGTTCATACAATCACATTTCATAGACAAGATTGGGAAGGAAAACTTCTTTTTATCAGTGGAGGACGCCGTGGAGGCATGCCAGTTTTCACTTCACAAATCGAAGCAAAACGGCGACGTAACCTCTGAACCACACTCCACTATTACGTCTCTTTGACATTTGTGCATGTCAATATTACTTTAGTTTTTTTTTTTTTTTTTTCAATGAAATTTGTTACACCTGGTTTTTTGCCCCTGTAAGATAGTGAAGAAGATGAAGAAGAAGCAATAGATAAGTTTACATTTTTTAGTTAATGCCTGTAATATTGTGGTTAAAATGTTGTAAATTACAGATACTTCTCTGGCAATATACGAAATATGTATTTGGGGAGTTGTTTTTATCAAGGGGGTGGGCTACGTGGTTGTAACAAATATCTTATTAGATTAAATGAAACGTCTCGGTTTTTTAGACTTCAAATTTTCGTTTATTATTATTATTATTATTATTTTACTTTTTTTCATTTTATCCGAACATTTTTTTTTTTTGAAGTTATTATTATTCGCAGCAGTAATTGTATGATGTTGTGTCTCTGAAATATTGGCATTTTAGACTTTATTTTTTCTTATAAAGGATGGAGAGATTTGAACTCTGAATTTTGAAAAGAGAACATGTTAGCCCCGTTCTTTTCATTGATTCGAGTTTAGAATTCAAGTTTTGCTACAATAAAAAGTTCTCAGAAACAGTCACATCTAACTTTTTTTTTACAGTAAAAAACTCTCACACAACATCACATCTCAACTCGTATTAAAAATTCGAATTAGCGAACCGAACGGCCTTATTCTTTAAAAAATTTTAAGAAATAAACAATAAAAGGATACCGAAACAGAAGCACCATCCTAGCTAACCAACAAAAGCAAAGCACCAACATAACTAAGAATACGGGAAAGGGAAATGATTTTCTCCTGAGAAATACCTGGCTCAAGACTAGCAAGTAGCAACGACTTTTTCAAGATAAAATTACATGGGATTACAGCAATAATAGCCGGTTTTAATGGGGTTTTATCAATGAATGACTCAGGTTTTTCAAAATTAAAAAAAAGGCAGGTAAAAAAAGGAGAGGTTGTTGAAAAGACTATTTTCCCACAAAACCCTAGCTTATCTTCCTTTTAGCAGACATGGCCGACACACACCAAGAAATCCAGTTGATCTCTCTCTCTCCCTCTCTCTCTAAGTCAAGCACATCCTCTCTCTCTGCGTTTCTGGAGATCAGCCGCTGCAGATCTGGTTTCTCCGTGACAAGTTCCTGTTTTTGTCGCAGCAACGTGAGATCTCGTTGAATCTCTCCGTCACAGATCTTGCCATTATCTCCGGTAGTTTGCCATTTTTTCCGGCGAGTTCTCAGCAACTTCAAGTATCATGTTCGGTCAATCAGTGATTTATTCCGGTCAGTCAGTGATTGACTCAAGTCAATCAGTGATTGACTCCGATCAATCACTGGTTTTTCGTTCCGGTCCATCGATAGATGGAGTGGCACCGGGAGAACCGTTGAAAATATCGACCGACACCGTCAACTTAAACGTGACAGAGACAGAGATCTCAGCGACGGAGGCGCAGACGTCGTCCTCCTCCTTCTGCTCGATGCCAGCCTCCTCCTTTTGATGCAACGACGGAAAGCCAGATGAGAGAGGGGAGAGATGAGAGGGAGAGAAAGCTAAGTGGGAGAATAGAGCGAGAGATAAGCCAGAAATCGAGCAGAGTTCAGTGAGAAAGATGGGGTAAAATTGAAAGTCCAAATTTTATGGGTTGTTCTTTTAGAGTATAACTTGAGTGTAGTTTTTTAGTTGAATTTAAGTTATAACTTGAGTTGAAGTTAGAACTTGAATAAAATTGAGTAAAATTGAATAAAGTTGAAACTTAAAAGAACGTGAACTTGAATAAAGTTGAAACTTGAGTTGTTTTTTTTTTAGTTTTATGGACAAAAGAATATGCTCTTTATTTTTTACACTCCCTAATTTAGAAAAACAAGCTACTTGCCCGTTTAGTTCGCTGATTCGAGTTTTTAATTCGAGTTGAAATGTGATTTTATGTGAGAGCTTTTTACTGTAGTAAAAAAGTTAGATGTGATTGTTTGTGAGAGCTTTTTAGTGTAGCAAAATTCGAATCAACGAAATGAACGAGGCCATTATCTGTGGTGGCCAAATTCGGCTGCCACCCCCAATTTTCCAAATTACATTTCTTTCTCAAAAAAAAAAAAAGAAATTGCATTTCGTATTTTCAGGAGGAAAAAAAAAATATTGCATTTCGTGAAACTTTCGTCTAAAGATAATAACATCAACAAAAAAACTTTTTTTTTGTAACAATTACAGAAAAGATGTAATGCATATAGAGATTACGTTTGATTTTCAAAACGTTTTCGTATGCAGAAATGTGGTAGTGTGGATTGTGTATAACAAAAATTTTCATAAAATTTTTGAATTCTCTATAGATTATATTTATTTATACAATAATAAATTAATCATAATTTATAAAGATATATACCTAGCAAACGATTAGACAGATAACTTAAGATCTTTGACCACGAACAATTCAAGCTCTAAGCTTTTTAAAAACCTCGAATCTTTCTCGTCTAGTCCTTGAAATCTACGAGACCTAGAGAGTGGGCTCTAATAAAGAACTATCAAATTAGATCACTCGCTAATTTGTGTCTCTTCATGTATGTGAAAAAATTGAGAATTAGAAGAAATTTTCTTCTTTTTTTTCTCTCAAGAGCAAAAATTCTCTACTCTAATTTTCTATTGTCTCCTATTTATAGAACACTAGGAGAACCTATTTGCTTTAATTTGAAGATAAAGCAATAGAAAATTGGTTACTACTATATTTTAATCTCATTAAAATACAGTTTCTTATTTAATTTTAAAAACAAAATTCTCTCCATTCCCTCTACTATATGGCCGGCCACACCACAGGGAGACCTCCCTGTGGTTGGCGCAAATTTGCAGCAAGAGAGAGAGAGAGAGAGAAAACTCCTTCTTTATCTAATTTCTAATTTTAGCTCAAATTCAAATCTAAATAAAGTCATATTTTACTTTCCTTTTAATTTTAATTGGAAAACTTATCAAATAAGTAAACTAAATATCTTAGAGAGCAAGCAACTCAATCCCAGTGGGATTCTACATGTGTCACAAGCCCACTGCTCCTCCTTATGCCTGGCCATGTGACCTTTTGTGGTCCTACCATAGTGTATTCTAAAATTAATTTAATTAAATAATCACAATATGTGGAGGGACAGAAAGAAAAACAGAAAAAGGGACAGAGAATCTCATTCTGAATTTTGAGAATACATTTTTGTCATAAGATTATGAGAATACTTTTAAAACGCGGTTCATCGTATGCAATGCAACTCATAAATGTTTCTTTTTTTCATATTTCTCCAATTTTTGTGGACAAGATTTTACTAGACAAACTAATCGATTGACCAAATTTTATAAAGACTGTGAAGTTTGAGCGTAGGACAAAACTACAAAATTACAAAGTTTTGAAAATAAAATAAATAAAGGGAGGAAAGAAGAAAAGAAAAATTGAATGAATAAAAGTTGTACACCTCACAATTTTTTATAGATAGAAAACTTAAATCCACCTATTAATATTTAGAAAAGTACAACTTCAAGACAAGTGGTAAGCAATTTGCTGGAAATGTCCTGGGCGGTAGAAAGAAGTCAGTAGTCAGTGAATGATACATAGATGGTGGGTTGGGTTATAGAAGAAAGAGAAAGAGAGTTAGGTCATAAATGGTGGGTCCCTAATTAGCTTTTTTTTTTTAATAGAAAAGCAATTAGGAAATTGTACTTTTTTAGTTTGTTGATTTAAATTTTTAATTTAAATTAAGATTTGATTTTATATGAAAATTTTTAATTATATTAAAAAAAATTACATGTGATTTTTTATGAAAACTTTTAATTATAATAAAACTGAAATTAAAAACTCGAATAAGAATCTCCGTAAAAAAGTCAAATAAGTAGCCACCTTGTCTATCCACCTCATTGGCAAATCGGTTGTGGTGAGAGGCACTAAGGCCCCGTTAATTTGACCGATTCGAGTTTAGAATTCAAGTTTGTTATAGTAAACAGCTCTCAGAAACCGTCACATTTAATTTTTTTACTACAGTAAAAAGCTCTCATATAAAGTCACATCTCAACTTGAATCAACAAACTAAACGGACCCTAAGAGTGCCGTATAACTTTGCGTAGGGTTAAAGCTAAGGGCACCGGCGTTTGCCCTCACCACTTGACGTGGCTTCCACGTGTCTGTCCACTTGGCTTTGACATATGAGGATGTGAAAAAAATTTATTTACCGTGGGGTCCACAAAATAATTAAAAATTTAAATGAATTACATTAATCTTCTACAGTAATAATCACCGTTTCTCTCTGGTAAAGTGAAAAACAAAGGACCGTTTGGTAATATTTTTAAAATGATTTTGTTTTCAGTATAAAAATGAAAATGAGATTGTTTTAAAAATCATTATGCAACCGATTTTAAAATTATGTTTGGTGATATTTCAAGAGATTGGTTTGAGTATAATAAAAAAACAAAATCGTGTTTGTTTATATTTATGTTTGTTTTAAGCACATATAATTAATAATCTTAAATTAATATATTAAGATTAATTTTGTTAAACCTACCTTCAGGCGTCGAGGGAGGGTTTATTATTTATTTCGAGTGATATTAAATCCCGATAATTTATCTTGTCTTGCAAATATTACAAGGATAACGCAAGGACTCATGTTCCTATAATTCTGAGCTCTAATAAAATTAATAATTAATTAAACTTTTTAATTAATTAATTCTATTAATTCTAAAAGTTACTCAACTAAAAACTTGAAATTGCACTCTCGAAATTATAGACATAATTTACTTATAAGAAGCTGAAGTGTCCATTCGATATAGTCATTAGATATAGATCAATCATCCATAAATAATTCATAATTAGAGCTTGGTAAAATCCATTAACCTCTATAATTACATCTTTATCATTGAGTACTATTAATTATCTAATAAATTGTATATTCATAAAGTACATTTATGAATACGAGCTCGTTACTTTTTCAAGTACCGAACTAACCCTCAAGGGAATTATTTTTCTACGTCTTAAAAAAAAGGAATGAATTCCATCTCGTATATTAGTATTCCTGACTATCCATTTCATCATTTTTTAAGATATAAGCAATAGGATTTAGGATCTCGAAATTTGTACCGAGTAAATAAAAAAACACGAATCCATAAATAGAAATCTACTAATAACTCAAGATTAAGATCATTTTATATATGACCATCGGTAGACTCAAATTTGATTTTCTATAGTTAACGAAAATTATCAGAAAATTAAATTGTATCTGTGTCCCAATTCTACATAATCTTATTATGCATAATATACTCATTTAATATCTCTTTATATTAATGATGCAGATAATATCATTTCATTCTTAATGGGAATGACGTGTATTAATAATGTTTTAATTAAATATTTCATAACTTTAATTAAATTCATTACGAATATTATTTTGATCATTATCCTTAAATATTATTCTTTCGTATATCACACTTATATATAATATTTAAGTCACGTAAATAATCACAAAATTTTCAATGATATTCATAAAGTATTCAATAATATATGCACATAAATAATGAATAAACTATTTTATTAATTAAATAATAAATATTCTTATTAAAGACACTATTCTTAAGAGATTATTAATTTTCTTTTCCAAATTAACTTGTTTACCTATTTTTTGCATAATAATTTCCTTTCTTTACCCGCCCGCGTCTTCCATACCATCCTTCCAAAATCCAATTCCCAAAAACGACATCGTATTTCCGTTCATGAACATGCTTTCACGATTGAACTGGACACTACAACAATCCGGCCCAGCCCAAAAACAAAACCCAAATCCAACTCCAAAACCTCCCTCGCTCCGTTTTGCTTTCTCAAAACAGTTTTACTTTCTTCGCCGATACTGGGCACCGGCCAGTGACGTTGAACCTCAGTCTCCGACCACTGCTTTTATCCCTTCGATTCCACAGATTCTCTTTCCAATCTTCTCGAGATTCGTTCTTTCTCTGCACAAGCTCTTCCGGAATTTCTATCCTTTTATTACTTAGCTTTTTATAAGCACTGTCGTTTGTTTAGGTTATCTGTCGTTTGCCTCACGGTTTCTGGGTTAGTAGTGTTGTCGTTTGGTTGTAAATTCCCTATCCTAGCCTTGAGTTTGGCTTAAGTCCCTGATGTGAGCCTCTCGAGTATAAGGGCTGGTTTTGTAGGCTGTTTCAGCAGCTTGAACTTTTGATGAATGGAATTGAGCTTAGTGCTCCTTGCTTCTTTGCCGTCTATCTCTCTTAGGTTTGAACGAGTTTCCTTCTCCAATTTCCCTTGAATTGCTGGTTTCCCTGCAGATTCCCTCGGCTTCTACGCCATCTTCCGATTCTCTCGAGTCCGCCGTCTCTGAGCACCCGAAAATGGTAACGTTTCTCTGCTTGATTTTAGCTTTTGATCCAATTGCATGTCCTTCTCATCCATTTTAGCTTTTTCGACATCCTTTTTTTATTATTGTTTGGTTTCCGAGAAAGTGCGAAGAAGGAAAAGAAAATAGAAATTTCGCGATTGAGATTTTTCAATGATTTCGTTACTTGAACATCTCTGATTATGAACTCGTTAAACCGGAAATGTAGACGTTGTAACTGATTGAGCTTCGCTTTTTCGTTTCTTTGCAATAAAACGACGTTGTTTTTCTCTTCATGTTTTTGTAAACTCAATTTTCTTAGCAATCTAGCTTAGTATAAAATCGTCAGGTTTTTCTCTCTTTTTCATTATTTTTTAGAAGTTTATCATGGACTGAATTCTGCTTGAATGACTATTTTCAGATTCAGAAGTGTATTTTATTTTTGGAATTTGTTGAACTAACTAGTTTTCTGCTTTTTGTGCTTTTTTTTTTTTTTTTTTGGTGATTGTTTTGCAGCCTCTCAGGCTTGACATCAAGGTTAGTATCTTCAATCCCCCCAAAATGATACTATTCGCTATCAGTCCAACCGCGAATTTAATCTTATTGCTTTGAAATGGTCTAGTATTCTACTGATATAATTTGCCTTTGCAGAGAAAATTTGCACAAAGAACTGAGAGAGTAAAATCAGTGGATCTCCATCCAACTGAGCCATGGTAATTTTATCGTGTGCTATATAATATGCTATCATGCAAAAACAAAACTTTTGATTATCAATTTCAATTGTTGTTTTGCTAATCAGAAGTGTGAAACCTTGTATTTTTCACCTTTCTGCAGGATTCTTGCGAGTTTGTATTCCGGAACCGTGTACATTTGGAACTACCAGTCACAGGTTAGTAGCTTTTAAACAATTGGTAGGAGTTTTTTGTATGGCATTTATGGTTTATTTTTAGGATTTTTGTAATGTGTTTTTCTACAATTTATTTTCTTATGGTAATTATTGGGGGCTGTTAGTTTGAACATTTAAGCTTGTAGAGATGCATGCTTGTTTGAGAATGACATTCTGACAGTGCTGACTAAAACATTACTGAACTTCTTCAGAACACGGTAAACTCTTTTGAAGTCTCTGAACTGCCAGGTATTCAATATGTTCATGTTTCTTCTCTTCTAATTTCACTTGTTCTCTACATGGTAACTCATCAAGAATAAAATTGTTTGAATATCCTTGCAGTTCGATCAGCTAAATTTATAGCACGCAAGCAGTGGATAGTCACTGGAGCTGATGACATGACTATACGTGCATTCAACTATAACACCATGGACAAGGTTAAAAGTTTTGAAGCACATACGGACTATATTAGAAGTGTTGCTGTTCATCCAACGCTTCCATATGTGCTGTCAGCATCTGATGACATGCTTATTAAACTCTGGGATTGGGAAAAGAATTGGATGTGCACTCAGATATTTGAGGGGCATTCTCATTATGTAATGCAAGTCACATTTAATCCTAAAGACACCAACACATTTGCAAGTGCCTCCCTAGATCGAACAATAAAGGTAGGAGTGGATGTTCTTTAACCTAGTAGTTTGTGAGTTGTTTTGAAGAAAAAAGTAATCATAATTTTTAACTTGTTTTTGTGCAATATGGCTTTGTTATTAATTCATCTGCCTTCCAGGTTTGGAATCTCAGCTCAATTGACCCTAATTTTACCTTGGAAGGCCACATGAAAGGAGTAAATTGTGTTGATTACTTTATTGGGGGTGACAAGCCATACTTAATCAGTGGATCTGATGACCAAACTGCAAAGGCAAGCAAGCTGAGTTACTATGAAGTATATGTATTTCTTGCATTTGCATGTTTAGTTTGAAAAGATTGTAATCTGAATCCATGCAAATAGGTGTGGGATTATCAAACCAAAAGTTGTGTTCAGACACTTGAAGGACACACTCACAATGTTTCTGCAGCTTGTTTTCATCCTGAACTCCCAATAATATTTACTGGTTCTGAGGATGGAACTGTTCGAATATGGCATTCAACCACTTATAGGTACATCCTAAATTTTAGTGAAGCAATACATGTTTTTGTACAAGGCTTTCATTCTCAACTCATTTAACGTTAAGTAGCAAAGATAATAGCTTATGATGATTGAATCATTGAGGCCCTAAAAATTATACCTTGTCCTAAAATTTCTTATTTTTATGAAGGAAAAGTTGCTCGTCCTATTCTTTGTTTTTCTTGGAAAATTATGTATTGTGTTTATTTCATGTCACATTTCGTATTGATGCGATCATTAGCTCTCAAGAGCCTTATCAATCACTTGGGATTTCTCAAATTAATTTTTTATTAATATTTTGCTTTCATTCTCATTGATTCACGTGTTTATTTGGCATTCTGCTTCTCCTTTAGCAACTTCATGCTTTAATCACTGTTGCATTTTCTTTTCAATTTCTTGCATTTTTTCTCCTTTATCCTTTTTTAACTAAAAGTTCAAAGTTAATATAGTATGGTTCAAATTTCTTTACTTTTTAGTTGTTGTTGTTGTTTTTTTTTTTTTTTTTTTTTTTTTCCATGGTTTCCTAAGATAGGAAATCATAGGGTATGAATTTATACCCTTGTGAGTCTTACGTATTGTAATTTTTTTCTAGACTTCTCACTTTTTCCCTTACTTGAGTAGGCTTGAGAACACATTGAACTATGGGCTTGAGCGAGTTTGGGCTCTTGGGTACATGAAAGGTTCACGACGGTAAGCTTGTTGGCTTTTAAAGTTCACCAAGAATTATGCAATACCTACTTTTGAAGGAGGCTAAAGTATGCGTTGTTTTTATTATGTTGGAGTCTGAAATGCATACGCTATTTCTCTCTTGCTTTTGTCTCTGTATAACACTATTGATTGTCTTCTTTCTGTTTTTCTAATTTGACAGGATTGTAATTGGTTATGATGAAGGAGCCATCATGGTTAAAATTGGTCGAGAAGAACCAGTGGCTAGCATGGACAATGGTGGGAAAATAATTTGGGCCAAGCATAATGAGGTTCAAACTGTAAATATCAAGAGTGTTGGGACTACTGAGGTTTGATCTCCCTGCTTGCTCAGAGCTTTGTCTCTATACTTGATATTAAGTTCTTATTTGCATGGACCAAAAACAATAAAGTTGTCAATCTTGGTTAATGGCTACTCAGGTCGATGATGGAGAAAGATTGCCGTTGGCCGTTAAGGAGTTGGGAACATGCGATCTTTATCCTCAAGTAAGTTGCTCTCTTTTGAGAACTATTTTAGTGCAAGTGGATACCTTCTTTTTTTTTTTTTTTAACTCAAACCTTTTCTCTTATGGTGGTTCTATGTGCTGATATTTTTTAATGTATGGTTTTGTGGAAGGAATACACAATCTTCATCCTCAGTTGTTTTTTTTTTTTTTTTTTAAAAGGCCTTTATTCATTTCACTATTGGACCTTAATATTTAGAAGTTAGAAATTTACCTATTTCACTTAATTAGATGTTTACTATAATCAATAAAGTTAACTATTCTTGGGACCTGGATACGACAACTAAGTTGCATGTGCTGATATTGGACCTTTTGATTGTATCAGAGCTTAAAGCACAATCCCAATGGGAGGTTTGTTGTTGTTTGTGGAGATGGCGAGTACATTATATATACAGCCTTAGCTTGGAGAAATAGATCCTTTGGCTCAGCACTGGAACTTGTATGGTCATCAGATGGAGAATATGCTGTTAGAGAAAGTACATCGAGGATCAAAATATTTAGCAAGACATTCCAGGTTTTGACCCTTTCAAATGCATGATTCATGACGTTTATGAAATTGTGAGATTGACTTTAAGGTCTGTATTGTTAAAACAAATGATGATTATTCTTTGCTATGCAGAAAATTTAATGATGTTTGTTCTGCTAAAATGACCTTTTTTTAGGAAAAGAAGAATATTCGACCAACATTTTCGTGTGAACGTATTTACGGAGGCACTTTACTTGCAATGTGCTCAAGTGACTTCATATGTTTCTATGACTGGGCCGAATGTAGATTGATTAGGCGGATTGATGTGAATGTCAAAGTAAGATTTACCGTCTCTAACATTTCATTATGTCATCATTTTCTGGTTTTAGCATCATCTTCACTAATGTTTAACATTCCTTTGGTTTCATTGACTTTTCAAGAATGTTTATTGGGCTGATAGTGGTGATTTGGTGGCAATTGCTAGTGTTTCATCGTTCTACATTCTGAAATACAATGTAAGAATTCTTCTTTGGTATACATATAATATATTCCAGTTCCTTTTCTATAATATTCTGCCTTAGCTTTTGGTAAAGTAGATTTCCTTTTATGAATTTGTGCTCACATAAAAAACTTAATCGGTTTATTGGCAGCGGGATGTTGTATCATCATATTTTGACAGTGGAAGTTCAGGTGATGAACAAGGTGTCCATAATGCTTTTGAGGTTCTTCATGAAATAGATGAGCGTGTCAGAACTGGAATATGGGTTGGGGATTGTTTCATCTACAATAACCCTTCTTGGAAACTTAATTATCTAGTTGGTCATGAGGTATAAGAATATTTTAGATTCCACAACATACTTGTACAGTTGAAAGTTTCATCAATGATTGAAAAATTATTATGATCTAATTTGACTTTTCAGGTGACGACTATGTTTCATCTGGACCGACCTATGTACCTGTTGGGATATTTGGCCAATCAAAGTCGGATTTATCTTATTGATAAAGACTTCAAGTGAGTGTTTCTTTGCAAGTTGTTCTGGATAACATACTAAATTTTACATCACCAAAATTGATTTTAACTTGTTGCCTTCTATTTTCTAGTGTCATGGGATACACCTTACATGTCAGCTTGATTGAATACAAAACTCTTGTGATGCGTGGAGATTTAGAGCGTGCAAGTCAAATTTTACCAACTATTCCTCCGGAGCATCATAATAGGTAAGACAACATACAATAAAAGGTAATGTTACCTGGTGTTTGGTTTGTAAGCTCTAATCTTAGCTTGATGCTTGTTGTTCGTTGGTCTAAGGGTTTCTTAAAAACAAATCTGCCTATTACTGATTGGAAAAGTGGTATAACTTTAGCTTTGAGGATTTTAGTTTTTTATTTTATATTCCAGCACTTCTGTTGGTGATTATTATTTAAATCCCTTTTCTGGTGTCAGTCTAGTTTTGCTACTATGAAGTTATTCGTAGTAAAGTAGGTGTAGCACCAATAGAAGATAAGGTGCGCGAAGGCCGCTTGAGGAGGTACGGGCATGTCCAACGTAGACCGCTAGAAGTACCAGTTCATGCTTGGGAGGACATTCTTATACCTAATACTAGGAGAGGGGAGGGGTAGACCAAGAATTACGTGGACCGAAGTAGTTAGGAATGACATTCTAGATCTAGGCCTTCAGGAAAGTCTAATTTTGAACAGAGCTGCGTGGAAAAGTGAAATCTATATAGCCGACCCTAATTAGGATGGGATTAAGGCTTGTTGTTGTTGTTGTCTAATTTGATGTTGTAACTTACGATTTTGCTCACGTACATGGAGGAAAGAGCTCAAAAGTTATTTTAGGTTGCTGTCTTCTTTGAAATTATACTTCTGAATTGTATGGAGTACGCATACAATTTTTCTCAAAAAATAAAGGAAAAGACTGTGTATGTTGACTGTTGGTATTCTCTCCGTCACTACAAACTTGTCCATGTTACGTTTGTTCACAAATTCTTGTATCATTGCATTGAAAATAGGGACTTAGTCCACCCACTAGAACTTCTAATTATCCTAATGAACAATTAGGTTCAAAATTTAGTCCGTCAGTTTGTGTTTGCCTGAAGTTGCTACTTATTTGCTTTTGTGTTGATGAGTGGTGATTTTCTGAAATTTGACTGATATTACAATGGAAACTATTTTTGTTTCTTAGCGTTGCTCGCTTTTTGGAGTCTCGAGGTATGTTGGAAGATGCATTGGAATTGGCTACTGATCCTGATTACAAATTCGATCTAGCTATCCAACTTGGAAGACTTGAGATTGCAAAGGTAAAGCTTTATACGTTTAGATCTTAGAAAAGTTTTTTGTGGAGCTATATTGAAGAGAAATTATGATTTATTTGTACTATCAGAACAAAAAAATAATAATAATACAAATGAAGAGATCTATTTTTCCCTGTCCGTGTAACTATATATTTAATAGTTTCTCCCTTTTGAATCAATGTTGCCTTTTCGCTTCAGGAAATTGCCACTCAAGCCCAAAGCGAATCAAAATGGAAGCAGCTGGCAGAGTTAGCTATGTCAATTGGGCAGGTATTCTTCTCCCACTACATATGGATGAGCAGAAATTTACAGTAGTAGTACCTTCCGTCCCACACTATGATTGAGAGGACTCATGAACATCTCTCTTATTACTTGGTGTTCAGGCGATCTTTTGCTAGATTTTAATGTGTCATTTTTAAATGTAGCACTGCAATTTGCTAAGTCACTTATTATGCATACTTAAGATAAAATTTTTTACTTAAAACCAAGTGTGATATATGTATACGAGAAGGCTGAAAATACAAAAGTTGTACAAGTAGGAAATCTCATATGAGTGGCCTACACTTGGGTGTTGTTCAATATCGGAAGGAAAAAAATTACCCTTTTGTCAGGTTCTATGTTTCGATAAAAGTTTATTTTTTGTTTTCATGAACTTATAACATGCCTACGTGGCTGCATTATTAGGATTGGTGATTTTAGTTTTTTGTTTTGTTTTATAATTGTTGTATTTTCTTTCCGAATTGATTCTTCCCTGTACTCTTTTCAAATATACATATATATATGGATATAAATATTGCCAACTTTTGTGACATATATTTAATATATATGCATTTTTACACAAAACTAAAATCTTAGCCAATTAAGTACAAGGGATAGAATTAGAGAGCCAGATCATTACTATTTCTAGCCATTTCTGATATAGTTTCTTTGGATGCTCTTTCATGGTTAAAATCACGTGGCCGCAATTATAACATTAGCAATATCTTGTGTGATGTGTGATATTTTGCACATCGGTGAACTGCAACGATCTCTTGAATTGTTTGTGCAGTTAGAATTGGCTGAAGATTGTCTATTGAATGGAATGGATTTAAGTGGGTTATTGCTTCTTTATTCTTCCATTGGAGATGCACAAGGAATATTAAAACTTTCATCCCTTGCCAAAGAGCAAGGAAAAAGTAATGTTGCCTTCCTTTGTTTATTTACACTGGGGAAATTGGAAGAGTGCATCCAGCTGCTGCTGGAGAGGTACCCCTTTTTTTCACTCTTTTATTAGTTTCTTCATTGTTCATTAAGGAATTGGTATCCCTGGTGACTGCTCACCATAGTAAAACCATCTAAAAAAAAGTTAAGGGGATTCTAGATTCTTTTATGGTGGCATGATAGAAGGGGAAAATACCAAGTTTTGATGATTTTCTTGCAGTAACCGTATACCTGAAGCAGCTTTAATGGCACGATCTTACCTTCCAAGCAAGGTGTCAGAGATAGTTGCAATTTGGAGAAATGATCTGAGCAAGGTTAGATTTCTGCAAAGTACAACCCTTTTCACTTATTGGAAAATGAGATTTTTAAGTAATGTTTCTGATTGGGACATGGCATTGAAAGTGGTGCCAATTATTTTTCAATCCCACCCATTGAAATAAGGAGATATCTGAGTTCTATTGAGTATTGGAATTCTTGTTTAAGTACATGTGTAATAATAAGTGCAGGTTAGTAAGAAAGCGGCGGATTCATTAGCCGATCCTGAAGAGTACCCTAATTTGTTCGAGGACTGGCAAGTTTATGTTTCCCTTGAATCTGAAGCTGCAAAAAACAGGTGAATTACACTTTCGTTTGTTTACTCAATCAGTTGTCTCTTAATTTTACCACTTATTTGTCTAGTGCTTTTTGTTCTTTGGGATAAAATCCTCTTTTATTCATTCTCTTAGTGCATGTTTAGATTTTGCAGTTTCCCTAAATTTTCCATTCACAACTTGTGTAAATAAACCTTTTATGCAATGAATACTATAGAATGACAATGAAATGTCTACTGTTAATTTGTCAGTTCCTAATGTAGATTTCTGGGATGCACTCTGCAGGGGAAACTATCCTCCTGCTGAACTCTATCCAGTCTATGCCGAGAAATCAACTACCAACCTTCTTGACAGGTTCAAAAGCATGCAAATTGATGGGAATGAAGACCTGACAGAAAATGGAGAAGGCGATCATGAGCATGAGCATGAGGTAGAAAATGGAAACTTCTACAATGGGTGGTTCTATTCCCGCTATAATATTTAACTGATAATAGGGATATTACTGTTGGTACAGTTTGCATTGAGAACTGAAGTATAAATATCTTTCTGATGTTGCTAGCAGCTCAAAGCATGTCCTTCTAAGGGGCTCATGTAGTTGATGGACAAATTTCAGAAATGCTCTGATCTATATGTAATCCATTTAACCTTCCAAAAAATAAAATAATAATGATTTAACAGTTTTATGGTGGTTAGGAAGTTACAAGTTCAGAAGTTATACAGAGAAAGTAATAGGGGCCATTTTCCATAACCAACGGACCACAGGTACAATGAAAATATTACGTAAATGAACTTCACTAGGAAATAGAAAAGAAGTTTTCTTTCTCTATTAGCCGAAAGTTCCTGTGTGCCACAACCCACTGCTCAGATTCTCTTCAATGGTTCAGCAGATGTAATCGTTGTGAATATATTTATGAAAACTCGTGTTGACCTTACGACTGTCGGTTTTGTTATCTGAGTTAGATGTGCATTAGGATAACAATCTGCCCAAGAAGCAAAAATTTTGGTTATCATCATGTGTCAGTAACTATTTAGTCCTTTATTGTAATTCATATTCTGATTATTGGATCTTTCTCCCAAAATAAATTTTTTCAAGGGTTTCTGCTTGCATTTGATTTCAATCCAGGAGACGAAGGAGAATGGGGAAAATCAAGGACAGGAAGCTGTTATTGAAGAGGAGACAGTGGAGAATCAGGAAAATCAAGGTCAAGGGGCTGTGGTCGAAGAGGATGCTAATTCCACGAATGGTGTTGTTATTGTAAACACTAATGAGGATGAAGAGGCATTTGGTACAAATAATGAGAGGACTTCATTACTCTAAAGGCAAGACTTTTTCAGAAAGTATGAATATTTCTACTTATTAAATGGTTTTTTATGACATTTAATATTGCTTTGCTTTTTGTTTTTTCCTGCACAATTGATTTTGTTGTTCTTGTTGGGGTGGTTATGTTTTCGTTCCTTTTTTTTGTCCTGCTATTGTAATTTTTCTTCACCTTTGTTTTAGTTCATCAACAATCATTGGGTTCAATAAAGATATTTTCTTAGTTAAATTCTTCTAAAACCATGACAATCAGCATGGTTTTGATTTTTGCCTTTGCCCGTGTCTGTCATACCGTCTACTACTCTTTCCTTCAGGTTAGTTTAGTAGGAAACTAAAATTATTTTTGTTGGGTCAAGTTTCGTTGATTTTTCATTTATTGGCCTTAAACAAGTGTCCTTCTCTACCCAGTCTTAGTTGATCTATTTTTTTTAGGGGTTCAGATATTATCCAATACACCGAAGTTTTCATGTTATTTATACTTGATTTATTTGTATTTCCACTATATACGGTTTTTCCTGGTGACTGGTGTGAAAATCCCTTGCATAGTTCTTCAGCTTCTGGTCCCATATAGTATTCCCATGTAAAACGTGAAAAAATTGATAATGATAAATATGTGACGCTTCACAGATGGGGACCAATAACCTTTATGGTCTTTTTTAAACATATGTTTGATTTTGATCGTGTAATACTTGTTTAAATCCAGCTAACTTGATTGTTTCAATGTTGCCATTGATTGTGTGACTGTCAATATTGGAACTTGTTCAAATCTCATGTCATGTTCAACTTCATATTTGCATTCACGCCTACTGAGTATTCAATTGGCGTAGAAGTCCATCACTATTGATCTGTCTGATTTTCTTTATTGTTGTTTTTTTTTTTTTTTTTTTTTTTTTTTTTTTCCTTTCATGTCCTTTTTTCCCCCCTTTTTTTCTTTTATGGTTCAGATCTGTGTAGCTTACATCACCAGTATACTGAGCCAAGCTAATTCCAACTGTTATACACCAATCTTCAGGTAAGATAAATGTCTTCCCTGGCTAATTACTTAGTTTATTAGTTCTGTTTCAAGTATTTTAGTTAGTTGTTCACTGGGGCTTCCTGGTTCATTTTGGTGGATTTACATCATGTTCTTTCGAATTTTTTTAGTTTTATCTTTATTTAATTTGCTTACTTGCCACTTTATCCAAACCTTCTCACTACTTACAGCATTAAATGTCAGGTACCGGGCTAAATAATCCTTTCAAGTTTTTAATAGAAATAAAAAAATTCACGGAAGTGTTAACCCTTACAAAATAGGGATTAGATGTGTTTCAAAAGATTAGACCAATCAAAATGGCTGTTAAGATTCAGTAGCTGCAATTATTCTTCCTCCTGCTTCAGCAAGTAGCACTTACATGCATCACCTATATGATGAACAAAATTTTCAAAGCCTGTTTATTTTTTTCTTTTTTATGTACAAATTTAAATTGAGGTTGGTAGGATTTGGTCCTATATGTCAGTTGGTTTTGACATTTGAACTCGGTTCATGTAAGTTGGGCCTTCCGAATGATTAATTCAACTAACCCTTTGCCATTTGTACGCATAATGCTGCATTTTGTTGTATTAAATTCACATTGTTCATCAGTAAACACGGCATTCTTTAAACCTATCAAAGCATGGCCCAAAAGTGCTGGGTGTCCAATCTCGCTTAGGTACACCCTCCAATGCTACGTTTTCTTTAATCTGTTAGTTATGTCTTAACACTTCGACCTATAGGATCAATTCCACGTGTTTCTTGCTGGAACTGAAACCCATTATTTTATTTATTTTTTGTCTTTTACTTTGTATTAGATCTTTAGTTTTGCCTTTTACTGAATTGTGTTCAACTTTCTTTTTTCCCCCTTGCAGAGTGACTCGTAACTTTTCTTTATGCAAGACCCGAGGAAGTTTCTTATAGTTCCTTATAGTAGTAGTTATTCTCCCCTCCCCTTTTACACTTTTACAGATGAAAAAAAAAAAAAAAAGATGTCTGGAGTGTGCATCTACTTATAAAGTTGTCTCAAATTAAATCCTAAAAAGATTTTTTATCGGATTCTTTTTCATATCATACACCTATTGGGTTGGCATAAAGAGCCGCGAAAAAGACGTTTCCCCAAGGTACCTGATGCTTCCGGTAGCCTGTGATTTTGTAGGTAAACAAAATTTCGATAACATAGAGAATATTACTATATTGTTGGAAACTTCTTTTGTCATGTACAATTATGTGTAGTTTGGTATTAGAAAATTTTCGGGTTGGTTCGTTAGAATGACCCAGCTCATCCATCCCCCCCTAATTATTCACCAGTTGCCCCCTTTTTTTCTCTATTTATGCATTTAGCTTTATTTGTTTAGCCTGCTTTGTTAATTAATCATTATTAAAGAATGTTCCAATCATGACCAATCATATAGTTTCTATCTCTAATGAACATTATCCTGGGCAAAGCACAGATGTTGTCGGGTAATCCACAAAAGGAGGTAAAAAACAATCACAATGATCATATGGTGGGTTTTTTAACTTTAGTATCTTTTATGGTTTCTTTATTAGCGGTCAGGTATGGGAACTTAGCTGGCAATGCTTGTGTTTTGCTTTTGTTGGGCTTGTAGAGCTTATAAATAAATAAATAAATAAATATATATATAGTCTATAGTATATAGTATATGATATGCACGCGTTTTATTACGAATCTAACTTTGTCACGGTTAGGTTCAATTATTGGAGTTGTTTGTTCTCACTTGCCGACAGTTTCACAAATTGGGCAAAAAATGAAAATAATTTCAGGCTATTTCCCTAACCTTTTTCAGCCGCTGCTTTGCCGAATTTCACGAGATAACAAACAGGGCTCGTAAATATAGCCAAAAGTTAGAGAGAGAGTTTTGATGGCTTTCATGTTCATTGAATCATAAAAAGCCTCAGCCGAGCCAACCATTATCTACTTTATTGTGTATCTCTCTGGCATAGGGCACTCCTAGATTCGTATATACTTGAATGAGTAAAATTTTAGTCGTTTAGGAGAAAAAATAGTATATTCTTAGAAGCATTCTATGTTATCTGATGTCATCAGCTTGGAATGCCTGGGGGTTTTTCCTGTTTGGCCTGAAATGAAACTTGACTTTCAGTCGTTTCAAAATCGTGCGTTTTCTTTTTGTGGGGTTTGTGACAGTGTTTGGACGGCTTTGTATTTTAACCTTCACCACTGTGAAAAGCCTTACTGAAATGCCGAGTCCTTGTAAGACTTACCGAAAATTGAGCAGTCATAAACTTCCTTGTTCGCAATGTTAAATAAGGTTTCTCAGTTCAGAACTTCAGCCTGGTTTGAAAAAATGGCAAACGAAAGTTTGCAAAGATATGAAGTGAAACAAAAAAATGAGACTTTTCTTTTCGTTTTCCCTCCCTTTCTCATTGGTTGGATTTGGGGTTCCTCCAAGTTTAATCTTTAAAGATGCAAAGACACCTAAAAGCTAAACTAGAACATAACAAAATTTGGGGACTTAATGGGAAGTGCCATTATAGAAAAGACCTCAAGAGGTTCTTTTTTTCGCCCCATAAAGAAGGGTATCTAATCTTTTTTCACAGGTACCTAGTTCTTGATAAGATGAGAGGCCACCACATGGCATCACAAAGCCAGTTGTGTTTAGGGACCACTCTTGGGTCGTCTCGTTGCTATCATCCCATCTACTCATCCTAATAATCTCATCTTCTCATCCTAAGAATCTCATCTCATGATTTGGTATGATTTGGTACTCAATTGTCGACAAACTGACTCGATCTTTTTTACTGCCTTAGTCCTCACTCTTGATTGATTGGTTTACTACTTTCTTTCTCACTCACTGGTGTGAAAGAGAGAATTGACAAGAGGCCCTCCCTTGCCTGAGGCTCTTCGGCCTTCATTTTGTCCCTACTGCCCCTACATTCAATTATGCATTCAAGAGAGAGAGAGAAACTCAAAAAATCTCTTCTTTTCTCCAAACTCTGATGCTGCCTATCTTCCATTGATATTTTTAGTGTGGTGCTGTGTATTTGAGAACCCCTCCAATGTCGTATGTATCACTTAGATTTTAATTTGTAGAGACATTAAAAACGTCCTTTAAGGACCAACAACCTACCAAATCCAATCCCTTTTGATCTTAACCCCACCATTGATTCATTACTAGGGCTACGATAATGCGTTGCCACAAGCCCCTTTGATTTTTTTTTTTTTTTTTAGTTGGTACCAAGTACATGATATTTTTTGTTTGTGCAAGTACAATAGGAAATCGGTTGTTACATGGCATGAAATGATGAAAAATTTTCCGTACTAAATTTTTATTTTTTTTTGTAAGATTTATATTTAGTCGGGTAATTAAGGTTAAACATCTAGGTTTTAAAACATTCTACAACCGAACAACGAAACAGGTGCCCTCAATTTCTCTCATTATATATCAAAATAGCAACAGAATTTTGAAGACCGTACGAAACGAAACAGGTGGTAAAGGGGTAGATTTTTTTTTTTTTTTTTAATGTGCTCAAATGATGAATATTATCGTAGAGGATTAACTTGTTCGAATTTGTTAAATCAAATGGACAAGCATGAATCATTGTTTAAAGCTTTCTTATAATGTAACATAATTAACGGGAAACATAACTATATAAACAAATAAATAAATAAATCCTCAATTTGTCATTCATGCCACTAATATTAAAACTTTTGGTTTGTGCCATACAAATGAACTAGTTGAAGATCAATATAAAAACATGGCATAAATTCAAACATTAAAGAAGTTGTGAAATAAATCTAAAATATATGTATGAGTCTTGAAATGTTACTTAAATTTCTCATTTTTATTAATGTGAGGTGCTTAACACCACTGATACCACTTGGTATGTATGGCTAATTTACTAATGTTTTATAATTGAGGGAGAGCAAATTTCATTTTTCTTTTTCAAATTTTCGGGCAAAATAGAGAAAAAAATAGGAAATTTATAAAATTCATCTAAAGATGAAATGTACACAAAACCACATCATCTTCATGGTTAGGTAACTTGAACCCCTAACGATAACCGTGAGAAAGTTTCATGGTCATGGATGGGACAACCACGTAGGGAAGGAAGGAATGGGTCCATTTTGGAAGAGTCTTATTAATGATTAGTAGATGGCTCTTTGTTAGGTCCCACCACTAGAGGGCCCAATAAAATTTTTTAATAATCAAAAATATTATAAGGGATGGCGGACCATAAAATTAAAGGTATTGTTGAGTTCGTTGATTTAAATTTTTAATTTAATATGAGATATGATTTTATTTGAAAATTTTTAACTATAGTAAAATTAGAATTAAAAATTTAAATCGGTGAAATGAACGAGGCTAAAAACTCTCGCATGTTTCAATTTTTTTCTTGACAATTCACCCCTTAAACTTTAAAATGTGTTGCAATGTTGGTCAAATTGAAAACGAATTTAAAAATTTAGACGATATCTTCAACGTGAGTATTTTATAAGGGTAATTAATATCTTTTTGCATTGAATTGATCCTCATATATGCATAAAAGCAGAATTTTTTTTGAAATTGACAGTTACCCGTTTTAAGAGAAAAATTGGGGGTCCCCTAATTTCAAAAAAATTTTTCATTCATGATGTGTATAAAGTGTTCAATTCGATGCAAAAAGGCCCGGATTATCCTTATTAAACACTGACGTAGAAGATACCGTCTAATTTTTAACTTCGTTTTTAATTTGACCAACAATGTAATAAATTTTAAAGTTTAAGGGGGAATTACTAAGAAAAAAATTAAGGGACCAATTTGCCAAACTCATGAAGTTGAGGGGTATTCATGCAAAAAAAGCCATTGAACTCATATTTGATAAGGACGCAGTATAAATTATATTTCTAGATTAAATTGAGTTAAACTCTCTAATAAAAGTTTAGCTCTTTTAAATTCAAGTGCTCATATCATTTTTTAACAGTAAAAAGATGCTCACTCTTCGTGCATTTCCCACTTACTAAACACAAATTTAAATTTTATTCTTTATTCAGATTAAAATTTTAACAGTATATTTAAACGTCAATTCAATCTACTATTTAAACAACACATGTTCAAATAAAAAAATTTAAATGAGCAAAATTCGATCCAGCACTGTTTTTACCCTCAAAAAGAGAGAAAAAAAAAAAAAAAAAAAAAAACCC
>NW_010357688.1:244037-287321 GCF_000414095.1 Morus notabilis
AAAAATTCGATCCAGCACTTTTTTTACCCTCAAAAAAAAAAAAAAAAAAAAAAAAAAAAAAAACCTGTTTTATTTACGAAAAACAGAAAAGCCTGCCAATGAAAGCTAGCTAGAAAACCGGAGAAAATAAAATAAATACTATATGAGTCTTAACTAAATTTTACATGCGATATATCTTGCATATTTTTTCTTTTTTTTAAGAATTTTTAAAGCATAAAAATATAATATCGTATTTTTATTTATTCTGTGTTAAATTATTTTTTTCAAAAAGATATAGTTGAATTAAATTGACATAAATTTTAAGTCTAATATAGTTTTGATATAAGATCATCTTCAATATAAGGGTCTTCTTTTGGGATTCTTTAGCCCTGTTTCCTGATTACCTTTTCCCTGTTTATTTGTTTTTTCTTGTAATTTCTCTAGGGCTATGCAAAGGCTTGTTTGCATAGAAACTTGCCATTACCCTCTATTTCTTGGCCACTACTACTCTTTCCTATTCTTCTTAAAGAGAAAATTTGGCTATAATATTAAAAAAGTTACCTTGTTAATTGTTATTGTCAGGTTATAATCACATTAGAATTTGAGGGAAAAAACAATTTATAAATAAAATTTGATAAAAATATTTATTATTTGTAATTTTGTAATTGTATTCTATGAGTTACATATTTTTTTTCAAGCCCTATCATTTTTTTTTTATCAATTTCTTTCAAGAAATCTTTTGTTTGTTTGTTTTGAAATCTTTTTTCTTTTCTTTTATTTTATTCAATGCATCATACTTCTTACTTTTGACCAAATATATCGGAGATGACAAGTTGCAGGGTCATTGTGTGTGCCGTTTCAGAAACAAAATACATCAATTACCGGCCATTATGATGTTCTATAACTTACACAATAATTCAATAATTTCTTATGAATTTTTGGTTTTTTTTTTTAGAGCTTATCAAATGTACGTTATATCTGAACACGGCTTTCTTATAACCCTTCATTTATGATTGACCCAATAAAATATTAAAAAGTATATATATACGCGCTTGTCATTATGGTAAAACGCATTGACAAATAAAGTATGTTTTACATTGCAACATTTTCCCTCAGTTAACTTAAAGAAGAAGAGTAGAATCTCAAATCCTAACGTCCCATTCTAAATATAAGAAACAAAAATATTATAATAAAAAAAAGGGGCAAGATCAAATAGAATAATTCAGTACTGATAGCAGTTTTTGTTCGTCATTGCAGAGTATTGTTGAGTGTTACGCAACATACTAATGATGTTATAATAATGTACCAAAATTGGACACATTTCTTATAATTATAATTATTTTTATGTCGAACGGTTTTATTTTTATTTTTATTTTTTTAATGAACAACTACCGAGTTCTTTCTGCAGAGAAAGTGCCAAGAGAATATCGTTTAAGAAAACCATCAGGTTGAGGTCACTCTAATAAACTTTTTCTACAACGAAACAAAACAGCAAAATTTGGTCGTTTTCGCAGGCCACTCATGGATAAGGTTTAATTACAAAAGTCGTATCAGAAACGTTCAATTTTGCAAATCATATTTTAGTACAACTATACCATTTTTATTTCTTCCAAACCAATAATGTTAGACCTAATCCATTTTGTAATATAGCTAGGAAGCATTTACCTAAAATCTCCATTCCTATTCCACCACAAAAGCATTTGCCTCATCCGTTTTTCTTTGACTAATTAGGATAGTTTAATAAGTGTCTACACAAAAAATAAAAATAAAAATAACCTAGGAGGCGTTTGGTTCATGAATTAGAACCATGTGATTAGAACTATTTTTAATTTACATGTATTTTTTGTGAGAAAAATACTGTAACGAACTACGAACCATGATTCGAATGAGAGAACAAATCTAGATACCAAACATCCCCCTAATATTAACAATTAAAAATGTATAAATTAAAATTTTTACTGTTTACTTTTTATTTATAAATTTTTTAATTAAATAAATATATTAATAAAATAATATTTATTAAGAATAAAAAATAAAAATTTAGACCTACCACTCTTAAATGTAAATTCTTCGTTAAAAAAAAAATGGGGAGAAGTAAATAGTGCATGGGTCAGCACCAGCTTAGATCAGGAGTGAATCCAGGCCCACGTGGGCCCATCTACAATTTGTAAACGGCTGACCTTAGACTGACACGTGTCATGTAAGGGGTGCAGCTGGCTCTGCCGGCTGGCAATTTTTGTCCTACACAAATGGCTTGCGTTGTCCAACGTGGCAGAGTGGTCCCACACGGCCTTTGCTGACCTGTACATTGTGTGAATTGGGCTCTGTTTGGTTTGGCATTTTTAGAGAATGCCATGATTGTTTGGTTCGACAATGATCCTATTCCTAATTCCAATCTAACTCCCATATTGAAGAAAAAAATAAATATATTGAGGAATAAGAGACGTTTCTGGCATGGAAAAGCTAATTATTATTGTTCATTGAGAACTAGATTCTGACGTTTTGGCTCCGTTGAAAACCATTAAAATAAGTAGGACAAATGCCTGAAGAAAGGAATGTTAAATGTTTTAACTTCATTATTTATTATTATTCTCATATATAGTTAATAAAGTTTATTTTTAAATGGTCAGCCGTGAGGCTGTGGAAATATAACCTGCAAGAGAATAATTCTTGTGGAAATGTACAGCTATGAATATATATACACACACATATATGGGTCCGTTTAGTTCGCTGATTCGGGTTTGTAATTCGAGTTGAGATGTGATTTTATGTGAGAGCTTTTTACTGTAGTAAAAAAGTTAAATGTAATTGTTTATGAGAACTTTTTACTGTAACAAAATTTAAATTTTAAACTCGAATCAACAAAATGAACGGGCCTATATATATACATACGCACACATGCTCATTATACATGCAATGACGGAAAATGTATAGCAAATTGCCAAATTACTAGTCTTACAAATTGCTAGAAAAATCGGTGCCGATATTTATATAAATCATATGTAGCTCTCACGATGGCAGGTCATTAATCATGCAGCCATTTTATTGGCTTAAATTGGATTGTCGACATAGGAAAATAATTCAAGAAAACTTTAATTCTATTCAACTCAAATGAACTTTCTATTGCTTCACAGCTGTATATGAACAAACCGAGTTGAATGGCACTGGTTTCAAATAAAACTAGCTTAATGGACTTTGTAATTATCCGGTATCAATATTATCACCGCGTTCATTTTACCGATTCGAGTTTAAAATTTAAATTTTGTTACAGTAAAAAGTTCTCAGAAATAGTCACATCTAACTTTTTTATTATAATAAAAGCTTTCATATAAAGTCACATCTCAATTTGAATTAGCGAATTAAACTAAACGTGCCTAATATTTGTTTATGTTTTTGGTACATCAATAACGTTGATTTTGATTATCTTGAAATATCAAACTGTCAAGTTTAGTTTCGTTAATGATTGTATCCCCAATAAATAACTTGGATGTCAAACTTCTGGTCTCAAACCACCAGCTTATGCCAGATATATATTAGACCCGACAAATACTATGACTACGAATTTGATATATATATTTCAACGGTTTAAAATTGCGCTTATAAATAGTGTTTTTCTTACCTTACCATATATAAACAATCAACACATATACCAAAAACAAAAAAGAAAAGAAAAACACAAGCTAATGTGTAGATTACTCCCTTAATATTATGGTACGGACATGAAAAACATACTCTATTAGGAGGACTTACTTGTGATGTTATAATACAATTTTGATGTGATCTGACAGTTAAAAATCATATGATATCATATTAGTAAATATATATTTTCAACCCTTCAAATTGTCTCATAAATAGTTGATCACTTTTAGAAATTTTGAAATTGTATCAAGCCTATGGAAGTTAATGCAAACAAAATCCGTTGTCTATTATTAAACGTTGCCATTTTGCATGCAAGCTAGGTGGTGCACTAAATACATTTTTGTGCACATTCTGATATTAGTAAGACCTTTTATTCCATAACTGTTGTAGTGCATATTGTAGCACAGTATAAATGCATTGAATAGAATTTTGTGCGCATTCAGATATTGGCAAGATTTTTAGCACACAAGGATTGCAATATGCATGTTGTATATCCAATATATATATATATATATATATATAAATGTGGCAATATAGTAAAACTTCTTTTTATTTTTTTATTCTTTCTCATGATGCAAATGTAACGTTGTCGCCCCAGTTTTTCCAACTAAAGTTAAGCTAAAACCAATTTTAAATGAACATTCGTGCTTTTTAAGATCATAGGTGAATTTTTAGGAAAATATAGAAAAATAAAAAGCTAATTAATTAGATTAACTGATGATATTTTGCTTCAATCCAAAAATAATCGGTGATGTTTTTAAGAAAGTCAGTGAGTTTTTTTTTTTGTTTTGACACAAAAGTGATGGTTCACGTATATTCACTAAATCTTTGGTTGCCATTTTACTCTCGAATTTTTTCGGTCACAGACGAAATATGTTGAATCCTGGACTGAAAGCAAAATGTTATGTATATTTATAATCTAAATCCAGTCAGAAAATTAATCATTAGAGTTTTTACAAAAATAAAAGGATATTGGGGTTAACTCAACCTAACAAAACCGGCTTGTTAGGTGAGAATTGCCTTCACCTTATTAAGTGGATCATGCCAATATCTCTAACCAATGTGGGATTCTAATACGCCCTCTCATGCACAACGTGGACCATGCCAAACCGCTGTGAATAAGTCGATATTGGGGGACCCAACATTACAAAACTGAGCCTGCTCTGATACAATTTTACAGAAATCAAAGGATATTAGGCCTAACTCAACCTAACAAAATTAGCTTGTTAGGTGAGGATTATTCTCACCTTATTAAGTGGATCATGTCAATATCTCTAGCTAATGTGGGATTTTAATAAGAGTGCATGACATGATCTACACATAACTTATAACTCTTTTTTTTTTAAGAAATAAACGAAGGCTGAGTCAATTAACAGCAACCACATTTTTTAAAGATATAACTGAGAAATGTTCACATTGAGTCATAGTAGAGGAATGATATGGCTATTTTAGTAAAAAAAAAAAATTAAATATTAAAGAAAATGTATCAAATAGCATATCTAATTTTCTGGTAAATATACGAGATCTACATTTATCGTATTTTTGAGACCTGACTAGAGGGGAGAAGGAGATCATAGAGATGGGAAGGAGAAAGTTTGGGGTGTTTTTGAGCTTTTATAATGTTAAAAATTTAATTTATCAAATTATGCTATAATTTATCTATTTTAAAAAATTATACTATAATTTATTAAATATCTTATCAAATATGTTATTTCACTAGTGGTGAAGGTCTCGTTCGCTTCGTAGATTCGAGTTTTCAATTCGAGTTGAGATGTAACCTTTTCTAAGAGATTTTAACTGTAGCAAAAAAAGTTAGATGTGACATTTTTTTAAAGCTTTTAACTGTAAAAACCTAAAACTGAAAACTCAAATTGGTGAAATGAACGAGGTCTTTGTTATATATACTACTATTTTATAACACAACAAATCTCATCATCATGAACACTGTATAAGACCTTCCACAATGGTGTGAAATATACTGACCAAAATTATTGACTAATTTTTCCATATAAAAAAAAAAGACTTATTGACAAATTAGCAATTATTATACACGTTACATATAGTCACAATATAAAATATAACGCCTACTATAAAGCACAACGGCTATAAATACGCAACTATTCAAAAATGGCCATCCGTGAACCAATCACTTCACGACCAGTTCTATTTTCCATATAGAATAAACATATCACATCCATAACAAACCATTTTTCCTTGAAAAATACATTAATTATAGATTAAAGTACTAAAATATTACTTTTTTTAATTTTTGCTTTTTTTTTTCCTTTTTTCAAGTAATATAATAAGACCAAAAACCAAACAGGCGCGTCAAAAGAAGGTTGGTGCGCGACTTAAACAGAGAGGGGCAATTAAGTAATTGCGTAGCAGACCCAGTGGATGCGGGTGAGGTCCGTTTGACGCGTACGGGGACGCGGTGCACCACACGAGCGTGGGGCCCTCGAGAGAACGCCGACGATCCAGCCGGACATGACGTGACGCGTGGGCCCCAAACGCATTTTTGGGGCAATCGGTACGTGGTCTCTTTCGAGCATCTGAAAATCAGCGCGGGCTTTCTTGATGGGCCCACCACCAACCATCCGATGATCTTTGATCAAGATGGGTGGACGGTGATGATCAGAAAGCAGCATCGGCTGTGATAAGGACGCGGTCCATTTTCCATGCTTGCTCAATGCTTCTGCGCGGGAACAACACAATTGACATTGCACTTCTTCGGTGGACCTAAATTTTATCTCCCTTTTTTTTTTCCCCTTCTTCAATCTTACTCTTCTAGATCTAAAAATTATCATTACTTATGCAATAATTATAAATATGACAACTGTTACATAGCAGTGTGGAGCTCAATTATTTTACTTTTTGTCACGTAATTTTTGTTATGTTATCCTATTACGCGGTGATGGATCATACGATAATAAATAATAGTTTTAATGAATTATTTATGGGTGATTAAGGATAATTTTTTCAAAAATTCTGAAAAAAGACACAAAAAGAGGGTAAATAATGAAAAAAATATATTTGCAATGAAAAGACAAGTATATGTGCAATAAGCTGTGGCGCGAATGACATTTTTTAATCATCAAAATATCCTAGATGTTATTGGAAATAGGTTTGTTGGCATGCAACAATCTTTCTTTGAGATACGAGACCCATGTAAAGATTCATCAACACTATGATGTAGAATGACGTTTCATAAACACAAAAAACTATCTCAGTACTGACAATAACGCTCAACTTTAGTCTTTAAGCTTAAATGCTTAACGATTGATGTAGATTCATATAGATCAATTTTGTATTTTTGGATCCAAAAAACAAAATAAAGATCAATTTTTTTCTTTCACAAACATTACAGACCTCATGCAAAAAATTCCTAACAAGTAAATGAAATTAATCAATCACTATAGAGTGAAGAATGGTTCGATTTAAAGAATGTCCAATCGATCAAGGCAAAAATAACATGCCATATCTCAATTTTCACCTCGCGTTCTATGCTGTTGATTTATACTAAAAAACTATTACCAGATAATCTAAACACAAAACCACTTAAAAATCGTAACTAAAACTCTAAAAGGAAAATAAAAGGCCACAAAAATTCTCTTTGTATTAACCAAATAAAAGAGAGAATATGCAGCTCAAAACCACTATTTCTGACATTTTATCAAATAGTGTACTCATTTTCCCAGGAAACTTCAAACAAACAAACCTAAGAGTGAGAAGATGGAAAAAAGAAAAGAAAATTATAACGTTATCGTTGAGCCACATCTGATCGTAATCAAAAGAGGGGCTAACAGTGACAGTGGTGGTAGTGCAAAGGTAAGGATTAGGGACGACAGGGGAGAGAAAATCACTCGAGAGGCAGAAGGAGAGCAATAGCAGCAACGAAATGAGAAGGAAGAAGCTGCACGAACAATCTAGAAGAGGAGAAGAGGAAAGGAAAAAAATCAGATTAGCACACAAATGACCAAAAAATCCTACTCAGGAAAACAATGAGAAAGGGAAGGAAATGGGCAAAATGGACATTGCACACACTAGCATAATACTGAAAAGACACAAATAGCCCCAGCCCAAGAAGGGAAAAAAAGAGAAGAGAAAGAAGGGGCAAACTTGGCATTTCACGCCGTAAGGGCAAGCCGGCAATTGTTAGTGAACAATATGAAGAGTGCACTATGAATGTGTGAACAGTGCAAAACTCCTCTCCTTTAGTATATTTATAACTAGCTGGGAACCTGCGCGTTGCCGCGGGAAATACTGTTGCATTATACAAAAAGTTAGGGTTTTTTATAGTACATGGTTAGTTTCAATATACATACATGGTCTATCTTCAGTTAGAACATCTAAACCATATCATACTGCCTCGATGAATTTTATCCAACAGAAATCTTAGTAGAAAATTAATTGCAATTAAAGGGACCGACTAGAAACAATGAAGTTCACGCAAACACGAAAATCATCAAATAGATTGGTTCAAGGCAACTCAAAAAAGAATAGTCATGTTTCTTCACCCAAATGTTTGGCAGCTATTTACTTTGTAAAATAAAAAATAAAAAATTATGGGCGCGTTTAGAACTTGTTCCAAAATGATTTTATTTTTTGTATGGAAATGGAAATAAAACGTTTTCAATCTCAGACAGAAATTATTTTTAAAAATGCCTTTGGTAGTTTTATAAAGAGATTGTTTTCAATATAAAAAAACTTATTAATGTCTCTCTTTCTCTCTCTCTGCTCGAGAGAGGAGAAAACAGAAATAAAAAATGAAAAACGACTAAACGTCGTTTTTCATTTCTCTCTCATTTTACACTAAATCAAAAAATCATTTTCATTTCTATTTTTTTGTCTTTATTGCGCCAAACGTTGTTTTAGAAATTTTTTCATTTTTTTTTCTCGAAAAACGTAAAAAAAAAAACGAGATTAATTTTAAACATGGCCTATGTCTTTTCCTTTAGTGAATGCAAAAGTTTTAATCACATCCAATCAAGACATTTTACTCAATCTGTTAAGATAAGCATGTTGATAGCTAGATACACACAATTACGAAAAAAATTAACAATTAGCAGACCAAAATGAAGAAAGCTTTGACTGTAGAGATTGAATGTTATATTCTTAAATGTAACAACTTGGGAATACTTAGAAGGCATTGGCTCATTAGCAAGGAAAGTCACTTGCAATAAAAACACACCAGAGTCCAAACATCCCTAATATTAGCATCCATTATCAAATGCTTGAACACTATACGATCCAAGTAAATTTTTATAAAATTCCTTCTTTAAACAGAAGGGGAAATGTGTGTTTCAGAACTTGATTCTTAAAAGTGTATTAATTTTAAACATGGCCTATGTCTTTTCCTTTAGTGAATGCAAAAGTTTTAATCACATCCAATCAAGACATTTTACTCAATCTGTTAAGATAAGCATGTTGATAGCTAGATACACACAATTACGAAAAAAATTAACAATTAGCAATGAAGAAAGCTTTGACTGTAGAGATTGAATGTTATATTCTTAAATGTAACAACTTGGGAATACTTAGAAGGCATTGGCTCATTAGCAAGGAAAGTCACTTGCAATAAAAACACACCAGAGTCCAAACATCCCTAATATTAGCATCCATTATCAAATGCTTGAACACTATACGATCCAAGTAAATTTTTATAAAATTCCTTCTTTAAACAGAAGGGGAAATGTGTGTTTCAGAACTTGATTCTTAAAAGTGTAGCCTATTCTAAAGGCATGCTTTGAATTTTCACTAAATGAACTTGCAATAATGCAGTAGTAGATTAGTAATATAACTTGAATGCCGATTGTGATATTATAAAAATAGGTTTCCCCCATCAGAGGAGATTAGTTAAAGAAAGAAAGCGGAACAAAACCTGACCAGAAGTTATGCCGAGTTTAATAATTCCAGTAGTCTGAAGAGGATCACCTCCAAGAGAACTAAGGACATTTTTTAATCATCAAAATATCCTAGATGTTATTGGAAATAGGTTTGTTGGCATGCAACAATATTTCTTTGAGATACGAGACCCATGTAAAGATTCATCAACACTATGATGTAGAATGACGTTTCATAAACACGAGAAACTATCTCAGTACCGACAATAACGCTCAACTTTAGTCTTTAAGCTTAAATGCTTAACGTTTGATGTAGATTCATATAGATCAATTTTGTCTTTTTGGATCCAAAAAACAAAATAAAGATCAATTTTTTTCTTTCACAAACATTACAGACCTCATGCAAAAAATTCCCAACAAATAAATGAAATTAATCAATCACTATAGAGTGAAGAATGGTTCGATTTAAAGAATGTCCAATCGATCAAGATAAAAATAACATGCCGTATCTCAATTTTCACCTCGCGTTCTACGCTGTTGATTTATACTAAAAAACTATTACCAGATAATCCAAAAAAAAAAAAAAACACAAAACCACTTAAAAATCGTAACCAAAACTCTAAAAGGAAAATAAAAGGCCACAAAAATTCTCTTTGTATTAACCAAATAAAAGAGAGAATATGCAGCTCAAAACCACTATTTCTGACATTTTATCAAATAGTGTACTCATTTTCCCGGGAAACTTCAAACAAACAAACCTAAGAGTGAGAAGATGGAAAAAAGAAAAGAAAATTATAACGTTATCGTTGAGCCACATCTGATCGTGATCAAAAGAGGGGCTAACAGTGACAGTGGTGGTGGTGCAAAGGTAAGGATTAGGGACGACAGGGGAGAGAAAATCACTCGAGAGGCAGAAAGAGAGCAAAAGCAGCAACGAAATGAGAAGGAAGAAGCTGCACGAACAATCTAGAAGAGGAGAAGAGGAAAGGAAAAAAATCATATTAGCACACAAATGACCAAAAAATCCTACTCAGGAAAACAATGAGAAAGGGAAGGAAATGGGCAAAATGGACATTGCACACACTAGCATAATACTGAAAAGACACAAATAGCCCCGGCCCAAGAAGGGAAAAGGAGAAGAGAAAGAAGGGGCAAACTTGACATTTCACGCCGTAAGGGCAAGCCGGCAATTGTTAGTGAACAATATGAAGAGTGCACTATGAATGCGTGAACAGTGCAAAACTCCTCTCCTTTAGTATATTTATAACTAGTTGGGAACCTGCGCGTTGCCGCGGGAAATACTGTTGCATTATATAAAAAGTTAGGGTTTTTTATAGTACATGGTTAGTTTCAATATACATACATGGTCTATCTTCAGTTAGAACATCTAAACCATATCATACTGCCTCGATGAATTTTATCCAACAAAAATCTTAGTAGAAAATTAATTGCAATTAAAGGGACCGACCAGAAACAATGAAGTTCACGCAAACACGAAAATCATCAAATAGATTGGTTCAAGGCAACTCAAAAAAGAATAGTCATGTTTCTTCACCCAAATGTTTGGCAGCTATTTACTTTGTAAAATAAAAAATAAAAAATTAGCGTTTAGAACTTGTTCCAAAATGATTTTATTTTTTGTATGGAAATGGAAATAAAACGTTTTCAATCTCAGACAGAAATCATTTTTAAAAATGCCTTTGGTAGTTTTATAAAGAGATTATTTTCAGTATAAAAAAACTTATTAATGTCTCTCTTTCTCTCTCTCTGCTCGAGAGAGGAGAAAACAAAAATAAAAAATGAAAAATGACTAAACGTCGTTTTTCATTTCTCTCTCATTTTACACTAAATCAAAAAATCATTTTCATTTCTATTTTTTTATCTTTATTGCGCCAAACGTTGTTTTAAAATTTTTTTCATTTTTTCTTTCTCGAAAAACGTAAAAAAAAAACAAGATTAATTTTAAACATGGCCTATGTCTTTTCCTTTAGTGAATGCAAAAGTTTTAATCACATCCAATCAAGACATTTTACTCAATCTGTTAAGATAAGCATGTTGATAGCTAGATACACACAATTACGAAAAAAATTAACAATTAGCAATGAAGAAAGCTTTGACTGTAGAGATTGAATGTTATATTCTTAAATGTAACAACTTGGGAATACTTAGAAGGCATTGGCTCATTAGCAAGGAAAGTCACTTGCAATAAAAACACACCAGAGTCCAAACATCCCTAATATTAGCATCCATTATCAAATGCTTGAACACTATACGATCCAAGTAAATTTTTATAAAATTCCTTCTTTAAACAGAAGGGGAAATGTGTGTTTCAGAACTTGATTCTTAAAAGTGTAGCCTATTCTAAAGGCATGCTTTGAATTTTCACTAAATGAACTTGCAATAATGCAGTAGTAGATTAGTAATATAACTTGAATGCCGATTGTGATATTATAAAAATAGGTTTCCCCTATCATAGGAGATTAGTTAAAGAAAGAAAGCAGAGTTAAACTTGACCAGAAGTTATGCCGAGTTTAATAATTCCAGTAGTCCGAAGAGGATCACCTCCAAGAGAACCAAGGGCATAGTTTGCGACAACCTAAGCAGGTCAAAATATGCCAAATAAGGGTATGTATATATATCACAAAGATATAAATGAACAAAGAGTCAATATCTCATCAATATTTGCTAATGAAAAGGAGAAAAATAAGACACAGATTACTAACATTTTTTAGCAACAGAACAACAAAAAAGAATTTATGTAAGTACTGTATATTAGCGGCATCTATCAATAATATAACAAAGTTAAATATGAAAAAAAAAAAGCAATGAAATAGAAACGACACACATTAATGTCTTATTGTTGTAATCATTTTCCACGACATTGTTATGCTCCCTACTTTTCTATCAAACATTCAACCTAAAAAATATAATCTATGCAAAAATGTAGCCAAATAGCCAAAAACTTACTTTTCCACACACATTTTCAATCTTTTTGCTTCTCGATTCTTGCATGTGTTTCTGAGCTGAATCGCCATTTTATAGAGGATTATGAAAAAATCTTAATCAATTTTGCTCTCTTCTACCATAAATCTGCATGACACACAAAGCAAAATGCCATGTTAAGCCAAGAATAAGCTACAAAAAACTACAATAACCAAACCCCTTTAACTGTCCATTCTAAATCACATAAACTTCAACAGTTTTATTCAAAAAAAAAAAGAACCTGGACATTAGGCGCCAACAAATTCTCATGAACTGATTGAGAGAGGTTTAAGTACGTTAGATCATTTTTTGTCAACATCTACATATATAACACTCACAATTACCTCTCGTATATATATATATGTTGAAAGTAACATTTCGCCAGCTTAAATTTCAACTAGATGTGGTAAATCCCTAGCTAAGAAGGGCTTCCTCTTGAAACGACTAATTGCGCGACTAAGCCGAAAAGATCTAGAAAATTAGAAAGTTGGGATCTTCAAGCATGTTTGAATCCTATCCCTGCCTAAGCACTTGAGATGCATTAAAGATTGGTACTGGACAAGCTCTCGACTAGATCATCCTAGCGAACTGATTAAATGCGTCTTTGGCCTTTGAAGTAATCAGTGCTCTAACTGAGCGAGTCATAGATTATTGATGAGCGTAGCTTAAGGCGCGTTTGAAACTCGTTTTAAAATGATTTTATTTTTTGTATAAAAAAAAAATGAAAACGTTTTCAATCTCAGACATAAATCATTTTTAAAAATGCGTTTAGTAATTTTATTAAGAGATTGTTTTCAGTATAAAAAAACTCATTAATGTCTCTGTCTCTTTCTCTCTGCTCGAGAGAGGAGAAAACGAAAATAAAAGATGAAAAACGTCTAAAAGTCATTTTTTATTTTTCTCTCATTTTACACTAAATCAAAAAATCGTTTTCATTTATGTTTTTTTATCTTTATTGCGTCAAACGCCGTTTTGAAAATTTTTTTATTTTTTTTAAAAAGTGAAAAATAAAAACAAAATCAATTCCAAACACGGCCTTAGTTTAGTTGATCTCTCACCGAACTATAAATAAATATGTGGGTGTCTCTTTATAGAGACTTGGCCCAATGGCTACCACCAGAAGTGCACCAAGTTAGTCACAGTAAAACATCCAAATTCTTTCTTACTTCAGACTTTATAAACTTGGATGGCTTGCTTACTTGTTTAACTTGCCCCCTCTTTAAATGTATACACTTCGAGCAAGCAAATGACTAGCAGATCGAGGAACCACAATGAATGAGACGACATAAGTGCCCCAATAATTTTTCTTTTAAAAAGACAATGGATTAGAGATAATTTTGATTTTTATTATCGTGTCTTAAAGCATTATAAAAGGAAAGAAAAACTATCAAACAATATTATTCTTTAAAATATTACATATAAAATTAAGAAAATATATAAATATTACGGTAAAAATTGTGTCTAAAGACTCTAAGAAGTTATTTAATTGGGGGATTCATACCCTGATTTAAATTATGATTCGTAATTTATTACAGTATTTTTTCTTATAAAAAATATATGTGAATAAAAAATAATTTTAATCTCATAATTTTAATTTAAAAAAAAAAAAACAAAATAAGACATTGAGAAGAGAAGTGATAAAGTGCACCCTATGTCACAGAGAGTACAGGGTAAGTTTTTAAACAATAAAGTGAAAAGAAAAGAAAAAGAAAAAAGAAAAAAGAAAAATTGAAGGGTGATTAGGTAATTTCACGAAACGTTACTGCAGTTCATCCACTCCAAGTGGTTTCTGATTTTGACAATGTCACAAATGACCACACCTAAACCAAAACAAAACAAGGCCACACCTCTCTCTCTCTATTTTTTTTTTATTATTATTAAATTCGATTAAAGCTTCTGTCCTTAGTCCCTCTCTCTCTATCTGACTTTCTCTCTCTACCTCCTATTCTCATTTTCTCGTGAAATTTTCATAAATGTTCTCGTGAGATCAACCGATTCAATTTACAACTAGTAAAAAATATTTTCAGCAAAGGAAAAAAAAAACTAGTAAAAATATACTTGCCAAAACCATGTACAAATATTAGAGTTCAAATCTTTGTTCTAAAATGACAATAAACACTAATAAGATATTTTTTAACCCATCGTGCAATGCTAGTATGCTACATAATTATTATTATTTTTTTTAAAGATAGTCATCTTACATAATAATAAAGAGATGTTTGGCTGAAGGATTCAAACCATGATTTGAATCATAGTTCATGGTTCGCTACAGTATTTTTTCTTATAAAAAATACACATAAATCAAAAATAATTATAATCATATGATTTTAATCCATGAAATAAACGTGTCTTAAGTTTCCTAAAAAGTTTAGCAAAAAAAAAAAAAAAGGTTAACGGAAATAACTACCGGTTAAAGGCTGAGCCGGTTTCCTCGGTCAACTCACTCTTGCCGGAATTCCGCTTCCACCGACTGCCCTCCCTAACAACTTTACCTTTTTTTTTTTTTTTTGCTTTTAAAATAAAGAATAAAAATTTGTCGGAATTATTTTATTTTGGCTAATAAAGCTTTCTATGATTGTGCAAATTGGCTTGTAGAGTTGAATGGGAATTGGATTCAAAAGTATAATAAAAAGCAAGGTATGAAAGAGGGAAAAAAAAAAAAGAAAAATAAATAAATAAAAGAAGAGAGAGAGAGAGAATCTGGTGGGCTTTGAGCTGTGATTTAGCTGTCTTTTTGACGTATAATTTTTCTCTCACACACTCACACATCTCCAAAGTCCCTAGAAAAAACCCCTCCCTCTTCTCCACTCTCCACACACCATTTTCTCTCTCCTCCAAGAAACTCTCTCTCTCTCACACTTTCTCTCTGCATTTCTTTTTTGCAAATTCCTTTCCTCAGATCTTAAACGTGGAAGAGCCACATTTCTGCTAGAGACCCATTTGGGGATATCAGAAGAATAAGGAAGGGTATTCAATCCAAGAGGGAAAAAGACGAAAGGCAAAAAAGTGGCATTCAGAGCATCAGATGTCTCATGTGAGATGAAGAAGAAGACCCACTCAAACCCTTCTTCTTGTTTTCTCTTCAATCTCTCACCCCTCATTGGTTCCTTCTTTTTCTTGCAATTACTCTTCTTTATCACGTCCTCCTCCGTCGCCGCAGACCACTCCGCCACTAATTTCATCGGCCATGGCCGACTCTCCAACGATGAGAAGCTCTACATCAAGCAGCGTCAGCTGCTTTACTACAGAGACGAGTTCGGCGACAGAGGAGAGAACGTCACCGTCGATCCTTCCCTGACCTTCGAGAACGACCGGATCAGAAGCGCCTACATCGCTCTACAAGCATGGAAGAACGCCATTCTCTCCGATCCCAACAATCTCACCACTGACTGGGTCGGATCCAATGTCTGCAAGTACACCGGAGTTTTCTGCGCTCCGGCGCTCGATAATCCCAAGATCCGTACCGTTGCCGGCATCGACCTCAACCACGGCGACATCGCCGGATACCTCCCGGAGGAGCTCGGTCTTCTGGTGGATCTCGCATTGTTCCACATTAATTCGAATCGGTTCTGCGGTACTGTCCCTCACAAGTTCAAGGAACTGAAGCTTCTCTTCGAGCTGGATCTGAGCAACAACCGGTTCGCCGGAAAGTTTCCCGAGGTCGTTCTTAAGCTTCCGAGCTTGAAATTCTTGGATCTGAGGTTCAATGAGTTCGAAGGGACGGTCCCGAAGGAGCTTTTCGACAAGCCGTTGGACGCGATTTTCATCAACCATAACAGGTTCGTGTTTGACCTTCCTGATAACTTTGGGAATTCTCCGGTTTCGGTGATCGTCCTGGCGAATAACAAGTTCCATGGTTGTGTCCCGTCGAGCTTGGGCAACATGACGAACCTCAACGAGATTATCATGATGAACAATGGGTTCAAGTCCTGTCTCCCGCCGGAGATTGGGTCGTTGAAGAATTTGACGGTGTTCGATGTGAGCTTCAACCAGTTGTTGGGGCCGATTCCGGAGAGCTTCGGAGGGCTAGTGAACATTGAGCAGCTCAATGTGGCGCACAATATGTTGTCGGGGAAGATTCCGGCGAGTATCTGCTCGTTGCCGAATCTGCAGAACTTCACGTTCTCGTACAACTTCTTTACCGGAGAGCCGCCGGCGTGTCTGGGATTGGAAGGATTCGATGACAGGAGGAACTGCCTACCCAAGCGGCCGGCACAGCGCTCCGCCGGGCAGTGCAAGGCGTTCTTGTCTCGCCCCGTGGATTGCGGTTCCTTCAAATGTAAACGCTTTGTTCCTTCTCTGCCTTCTCCTCCTCCGCCTTCGCCTCCGCCACCAGTTGTCATTCCATTGTCACCACCACCACCGGTCTACTCTCCTCCGCCGCCACCTCCGCCTCCTCCACCAGTTCTCTCTCCTCCGCCTTCTCCTCCACCACCAGTTCTCTCTCCTCCGCCACCTCCGCCTTCTCCTCCACCACCAGTTTACTCACCTCCACCGCCACCGCCAGTTTACTCTCCACCACCACCACCACCATCTCCACCCCCGCCATCTCCGCCACCTCCATCTCCACCACCACCAGTTTACTCCCAGCCACCGCCATCTCCGCCACCGCCCTCTCCACCACCACCATCTCCTCCGCCGCCAGTGTACTCCCCACCTCCACCGCCACCATCACCAACTCCAACACCTCCCTACTGCGTCCGCTCTCCTCCACCTCCGCCACCAAATTCCCCACCGCCACCGCCTCCTTTGAGCTCTCCTCCACCTCCATCTCCTTACTACTACAGCTCACCACCACCGCCACCTCACTACTCACCGCCACCGCCCCCACATTCCCCTCCGCCGCCAATTTACCCATACTATTCACCACCACCTCCGTCGCCAGTACATCACTCGCCACCACCTCCTGTCCACTCCCCACCGCCACCATCACCACCTCCTTGTATAGAACCACCACCGCCTCCTTCGCCTCCGCCATGTGTAGAGTACTCACCACCACCACCCTCTCCGTCGCCACCACCTCCTACAGTTTACTTGCCACCGCCATCACCATCGCCTCCACCTCCTCCAGTGTACCACTCTCCACCACCACCACCATCACCTCCGCCACCGCCACCGGTTCACTACAGTTCTCCGCCACCACCGGTCCACTATAGCTCCCCACCACCACCAGTTCATTACAATTCTCCGCCACCACCATCGCAATCTCCGCCGCCGCCACCGCTTCCTTGTGAGACCCCACCATCAGCATCACCACCACCTCCACCGATTGTTTATGAGAGCCCGCCACCTCCGGCTCCGGTGTATGAGGGGCCATTGCCACCAATCTACGGAGTATCATACGCGTCTCCTCCGCCACCACCTTTCTATTGATTCTTTTGAGAATTTTCATCCTCTAACCTTTGCTCTAAAGCACCCAACATGATTTATCCAAAAAGAAAAAAAAAAAAAAAAGTTGTTTAGGGACCAAAAGTTCTATAATTTTTTTTTTCTTTTACTACCTCTTCATGTGCTTCACCATTATCATTAAGTCCTCTTTGTCTTTTGGCAATTCTCGTCGCCTCACCGGAGGAGGAAGAAGAATAAAGTGGGTTTTCTGTTCCTGTGGATTATCAACAACAATACTGGTAATCATCATTTGTCTCTATGAGGATGTCTTATTCATTTGTAAAACAAGAGAAGAGGTGGGAAAAAAAAAAAAGAAAAAAGAGAGAGGTAAGAGGAGAAAGGTCTCTCCCATATTTATTTGAATTGTTATGGATATTTGAGTTGTGAAAAATAAAAATGGCAGAGAAAAAAAGAGTTTTTAGGTTGCAGAGAATGTGTATGTATAGGCATCATGAATTTGGAGACCATAATATTCAGGGGCTACAAGGGATAGCAGCATTATCTTCATCATCCTCAATCTTCATCACCTTCTGCTGCTGCTGTTACTTGTTTTGTGGGTTTTTTATTTTTATTTTTATTGTCATTATCTCTTCTATATCATACTTTTGTTTCTTCTTTTGATTTCCCAATTTATAGTATAATCATGAACCATTTTTACTTGTATTGATTCCACATTTTTACTTGTCACTCTTTTTTGTGAATACATTTATGTTTGTGAATGTGAACATAGGGGATTAGATCCTTGAGCTCTTCATTTGGGTTCTTGAAATCTAATCATGAGCTTTCAAACTCTTGTTAGTTCACGTGTGACTTAGACTTAATTAAAACTCTTTTTTTGTTAATTTCAACATTAGGGACTTTTTTTGTTCAAGTTGAGGGTTCTCTGGAAGTGGATTTAGATCGATTCTCTTTATTAGGAATCCATGTGCATTGATAGTTGTAGTTCTTGAGCTGAGCAAAACCCCTGATTCCTTGCACATTCGCCTACAATTTTTCTGAGTTAGGATGGCTTAAGAAAAAAGAAAGAGAAATAAAAACTACTTGTGGCCAATGCTTAATTGGTAAACGAAGAGAGGATGATGATTAATGATGCCTTTTTCTTTGTGTTGATTTTGTCAAGAGGGATTAGTCATTTTCTTCAAAGGGTCCTATAATTTCGGTTGAGGATGCACGTTCCAATTGGGAATTTTGTCCTTGACATATGGCAAGCTATTGTCAATCTTTGACCCCCAATTGGGGTTTTTTTTTTTTTTTTTTGTCCCTGAAAATCAACCCCACCTGAGTCTTGATGGGTGCTATTTTCAATTTCTGATCTATAAGAATTCTTTATTAGATTAATGTAATTTAGGGGTTGACACCATGTGCACATCTATCCTATCTCATAATGTTGGGTTTGAAATTTTGAAATTCAATTTTAGGGACCTGTTTTTGTTTACTTCTTCACGCTCACATTTCCACCATTGGAATTTGGTGTGTAATGTGATCTCTTTTACTCACTTTTGCCCGTGAAAAAGCTCAAAAAGAGTTAACACAGATAGAGCTCACTTTTGTTTTGTGACTCATATTTCATTTCTTTTATTATTCCCATACGCGGTTGTTATTATCATGACACAAACATTTCTTCTTGACCGTAGTCATTATCCTTTCCCCTTTTTGTCATTGAAAAGAGTTTTCCGATAACACTCTTTTTTCTGATTTCCGCAATTAGCGATCCTTCTTCTCTCATATTTCGCCTTCAATGTGTTTTCTTAGGCCCCGTTCATTTCATCGATTCGAGTTTAAAATTTAAGTTCATTTCATCGATTCGAGTTTAAAATTTAAGTTCATTTCATCGATTCGAGTTTAAAATTTAAGTTTTATTACAGTAAAAAATTTTCAGAAACAGTCACATTTAACTTTTTTATACAGTAAAAAGTTCTCATAAAAATTATATCTTAACTTGAATTAAAAATTCAAATCAGCGAACTAAACGAATCTTAATTCCCTCAGCCTCCACAACGTGCTTGAAATTTGAAGCGCAACTTTGAGTGATATTGTGGTTTTCTGATTAATCACTTTTGAAAGGTCCTTTCGGTGGGGGCAGGGGACAAATATCAGAAAACAGGTTTGATCACAACCAACGAGAGATCTAGCTAAATAATCCGACGTTAAAACTTTGCCATCTAACTTTAAAGGATAAATTTTATATTGTGGAAAAAATATCCCACCGAAAACGGTCACATGTTTATCAAATTTCATTAGATTATCAATGTTTTTATTATGATTACGATGTGACTTACCGGTTTAAAATTATTATGTTGTGTTCAAATAAATAATCCGACAGTTAAAACTTCGCCATCCAACTTTAAAGGATAAATTTTTATCTCGTTTATTTCAGCGATTTGAGTTTAAAATTCAAATTTTACTATAGTAAAAAACTCTTAAAAACAGTCACATTTAATTTTTTTACTGCAATAAAAAACTCTTACATAAAATTACATCTCAACTCATATTAGCAATATGAAAAAATATCCAACCGAAAACGGTCACATGTTTATCAAATTTCATTAGATTATCAATATTTTTATTATGATCACGATGTGACTTTTAACGGTTTAAAATTATGTTGTGTTCAAATAATTATTTCATACTCTGTCTTAATTACACTCGCCGTTGTCGCCAATAATAAGCTTGCGATGCCAAACCGCTTTCTTCCCAACCAGCACCGACGGCTCTTTCATTGCCCAAGTCAAGTGAGGCTCATAACTCTTTACGTTTCAAAGCACCCCCGTCGGTTCACATGGAATTCTTGTGAACCTACGTTTGCCTCTGTGAAAATGACTACCCAAACACGTACTATGGTGTTTTTATTTTTTATTTTTATTTTTATTTTTATTTTTTTTCTCCTTCAAATGTCCTTTTCTGGCAGGGAATTGGTTTCTAAATCCGAATGCAGAGAAAAAAAAAAAGAAAAAAAAAAAGAACCATTTTCTTGGGAGGAATTTTATACCCAATTTGCTCTCAGAATCTTCTTTCTTCCACACAGCATAAAAACATTTGGCAAAATCCACTACATCATAAGAAAAAAAATTCAGATTCAAGCCAAAAGATAAAACAATATCATTAAATCTAAATTGAGTTAAAAATTGTTGGAACCCCACCTTCCCTTTTGTTTTCATTTAGTTTTCACTCAATTTATTCCGTCCTAATTATATGGCATTCCACATTTCTAATTATGTGGTAAAATATGAAAATTGAGAAGAGTATCCCAAAAAAAGAAATGAAAAGAGTACGTTGAATTATGCATAACAAATTTAGTGAAATCATATTTTTTTTTGTGAAATTTTATTTTTATGTAATGTATCATTAACATGATTTAATCTTCAAAACTAACTTTTAGCTTAGTTATTAGAGAGATTTTCTGGTACACTTGACATATTGATAGGTTAGGTTTTTCTAACTGTTAAATTTGCATATTTTTTTAACTTTCACGTAATTTTATGCAAATCTAATAAACAAAAAATTTGACCTATTAATATGTTGTGGTACCGAATAAGGTCCTTTAACTGTTTTGTTTCTTATAATGATCTGTTTGTTATACCAATATATGTTTTCAAAATCTAAAATTTGCATCGTTTATTTCGTTGTCATCATTATTATTATTATTTTCTTAACAATAACTTCTAGAGAAAAAAATATTGGAATACAATGTACCATCATAAATTATAATTTTCTTCTTTTGCAGTGACTGCAATTTGGCTTCTATTTTTTCCGTCAATTTCAGCCTTAAATTATGCGGTTGAAGTTAATATTTGGCCACCCAATTCCACAGGAGACTTTTTTATTAAAGGGGGAAAAATAAAACTGAGACTCATGCGGCTTCCTATTGTCGTTTTTTTATCTTAGGCTTCGTTCATTTCTCTGATTTGAGTTTTTAGTTTTAAATTTTTACAGTAAAATTTTTTTAAAAAATATCACATCTAATTTTTTTTATTACAATTAAAAACTCTCAGATAATATCACATCTTAACTTAAATTAAAAATTCAAATTTATAAAGTGAACAAGACTTTAGTGTAAAAAAAAAAAAAAAAAATGCAAAGCTATCCCACCAAAAGAATTGATGTTAATGGGAGTGGGCCCTACTTAGATGACACTCCACATGGGCTTGTTAATGCTTTTCACGTCATTTATGAGTAATCATAATTTTAATGTAACAAGTTGGTTGACTTGTTTTCATTTTACCTCAAATGTTAGACAACCATCATTTAATTAGGCCTCTATGCACAGGCTGTGATTAGGTCAAATATATTAATGCCAATTGTTTTGCAAAAGTGATGCAAAAATGATATTGAACCCATCACCACACGAGAAAAAATAAATTATTATTATTATTATAATGAAACTTTGATTAAATGCCTTAAACTAATTGAGGAGTCTAACATTAGGGTTTTAGAAACCCCTCTTTCGCTATCTTCTCTTCTTTTTTTTTTTTTTTTTTTTTTTTTTCTTTTAAGAATTTCTTTAGTCTATTTATAGATTCAATTGGATTTATAGGATTTTTGAGTTTCCACCTAAATTTATTTCAACATGAGAAAATTAGTAAATTTGTCTTTTAAAATGCACGGATCTAAATTTGTACGCTTTATTAATAATTAATACTTTTTTAATTAATAAAATATTAATTAAAAATAAAAAATAAAAATTAAGACTAGTGTAATTTAAAAGACATTTGTTTCTTTTTGCTTTTCACGTTACCATTTTTTGTCTGAAACGATTAACATCATCATTTGGGTCTCAGGCATTTACAATATGCCTAAAATAACGTACCCACCAAGCACGTGATGCACACCTATTTAACTTTGATTTCTCATATTTTGCAGTTTTTGAAAAAACAAAAAAGCTCAGGTCAATTTGAAATATTTTAGGGTCAAATTGAGATGAATAGAAGGTTAAAAAGAAAAAAAAAAAAATAATAATAATAATAATAATAAAAGTTATTTATAATAGACTTTTTTTATAAAAAAAATTCCTTTTCCAATCCAAGATACATAACTTGAAGGAAACAAACTATTAAAAATTTTGTATATATACCTTTTGTATTTTATTTTTTCTTAGTTGACAAACTAATCAAGACGGCCGGCAATTCTAACAAATTCACGTGCAATTACGTAATCAAAGGCATATTTTCAGAACCCACTAAAAATGCATCTCTCGTTACTAATATTTCCCCCCACCCCCCTCAAATTACTTGCTACTTTGGCATTACCAATCAACTATTACTCATCAAAACCAACATTTAACAAACTAAGGTCCCGTTCACTTCGCTGATTCGAGTTTATAATTTGAGTTGAGATGTGATTTTATGTGAGAACTTTTTACTATAGTAAAAAAATTAGATGTGATTGTTTGTGAGAGCTTTTTACTGTAGAAAAACTCGAATTCTAAACTCGAATCAACAAAGTGAACGGGGATCTATGTTGCAGGTCAGATCTTGAACAAGTGTTCTTTTTTTTGGGGTCAATAAATTAAATATGTTCATGACTCATTCACACTCCTAAATCATGCCCACGTTTACCAAAATTGCATGTCTCTCGTCCAAATATAATAGGAAAACAAAGTGCTATAAAATAAAAGGGCAACTTTGTTTTTCAAAATTGGCTTTGCTTTCTCTACAAATGGAGCATTCTCTTACTTCTCTCTCTCTTTTTTTCCCATTAATAGGGCTCATATTTGTTGTTTAACATTGATTTAGTTATATGTCAATGGACTTTGGCACTAAATGGATTTTCAAGACTCAAGTGGATATATGTGTAAGTATATCTCAGAGCCCATATTTAGGCCCCGTTCATTTCACCGATTTGAGTTTAAAATTCGAGTTTTACTATAATAAAAAACTCTAAAAAATAATCACATTTATTTTTTTTGTTACCAGCCTTGAAATTTTGAGCAATATGCATTAATACCACTTCTTTAACTATCTGCTGGCAACTAAATTATCTAACAATTTTCATGCCTAGGACTCTGGAACCATTAAAACTGGTAATCTGCTTCTCATCTGACGCTCTTCATTTATCTGAAACAGAAATAGCATTGAAAGTTAGCAAAATGTGCAATTCGATGAGCCATTTTCCTTTATCATTTTTGACTCGGAAACTTTTATTTAACACAAAAACAAACAGAAAAAGTCATTCTTTAGCCTTTTTTTTTTTTGTCACGCCAAAATCTTTATAATTTAATGAAATTGTAGAATTTCAGTTGCTGAAGAAGTGGGGTTTGTTACGAATTTGTTTAGCTTCCAAACTGGCATGTAATTAACCAGTTTAATTTCTATTGCTAGATCCATCTTATGCAGTTGGGCTAAAATCACTGCTTTGGGGGGTGTGTTGGGCTTCAAGTGCTTCATTTGAGCAAATTGGCCCAAACAATCTGCTACTCACGTGTTTACTTGCAAGCCGTTTTCTTTTGGGCTGCAAAAAGAAGGAAAATAGTAGGAAATAAAAACTTAAGAAAGTATATTGGTCATTTTTTAGTTATAAAAATTAATAGATCATAACTTGTTAAGTTATAGTTCCTAATAAGATAAGTTATGAATAAATTTATCAAGTTATGATTCATAACTAGATAAGTTATGGACAAACTTGTCAAGTTATAGTTCATAACCAGATAAGTTATGGACAATAACTTGTCAAGTTATAGTTCATAAGCAGACAAGTTATGGACAAAAACAGTAATTTAGCCTATTTATTAACTTATGTAAACTATTGACCTATTAATTTTAATTCATCTCAAGTCTTGGCCTATTTCTCTCTTTCTCCCAAAAAGAACTCTACCAACTCATTTGCTGAAAAGCCTGAAGCATTTCTCTTCCTTTTTTTGGCCAATTCCCTTACTGGAAGAGTGAAAACAAAAACAGTTCTGCAGTGTAACATCTGGAAAAAAAAGAGATACCAACATTTTATTTTACCCGACAAAAACTTTGAAAACATGTAACATTCTTATGCGATAAGTAAATTCTTTGTTGCTATATCTTTTCAAAATCATTGTTACGTAAAACAAATGTTATATTACGCATTTCACTTCTACATATTATTGTGACATATAGGATCAGTCTTTAAGGAGACATTTGGTTCATGGATTAGAATCATGAAATTAGAACTATTTTTGATTTACGTGTATTTTTTGTGAGAGAAAACACTATAATAAGTCATGAACTATGATTCAAATCATGGTACGAATTTTTTTACCAAACGTCTCATAAGCCTTTGCTTAAGTATCTTATTTCTTTTAGTTAGTTAACAACATAATCTTCTTTGTAGCCATTATTTATAAAATAAGTTGGACGAAACTAGAACCGCCTTAACACGAGGTCAATAAGTCATTTAGAAATGTGTGTAACTTGGTTTCTTAGTTACCTAATTCGAATATCCCCGAGATCTTATAGTATATTATTAAATTGTACCAATAAATTACTGGTAAGTTATTTTATAGAATATAAGAAACAAGAATGATATTGAGGATAGAAATAATGCCATAGGAGATCGGGGAAAGAAAAAAAAAAAGGAAAGCAATAGTTTTGAGTTAGCAATATACCCTAATAATTAGCAAATGGCTTTCACGATAAAGTTAAACATTGATTTAAGAGGACAAACGACTCCTTGATTGACGTTAATGGAGTACCATCAAACTTTCATTGAACAAAGGGAACTCTCTAAAAAGCAACAGGAGAAAAGAAAAGAAAAGAAAACAGGTTTAATTGTAAGTTTTGGCCAATTTGATCACGTGATCCCAAAACATAAGCTGTTTTCTGGCATACATTCTGGCACTGTGCTATTTTTTTTTAATAAGAGAATGTTAGCATAATTTTTTATGGTGCGCTTGATTAATGAATTCGTGTCATGATTTAAATCATGATTCGTGATTCGTTATAATATATTTTTTATAAAAACTATACATATATTAAAAATAATTTTAAATTTATAAATTAAACGTGCAATTAATAAGAGAGACGGAATGTCAAGTTAACATTTTACTTTTAATAAGGGTTTTAAAACTTTTAGAGTGACATACTTTGCGTACCAAACTAGTTTGTTACAGAAACTCGGAAAAAACCGTCTTAGTCAGAAAATAATTCAAAAGATTCCTTCTTTAATTTGACTCTTTCTCTCCATCTTTTATTTTTCTATACTGCTGTTTTACCCTTTTAAAAAAAAAAAAAACAACAAAATCGTTCTTTATTAGTTTGTCGTTTTGTTTGTATTATATATTATATGAGGACTGTCTCTGCCAAATCTAAAAGGGAAATTAAGGACACGGTTGATTGCTTGCCACCACACAGAAAGTGTTCTTCTCTTGGTGTAAAAGCATCTGAAATAGTAATGCTACAAGCAAAATACAAGTTCAGAATTTGATATAATCTTGCAAGCATAATTTCCTAGGCTTTTACGTTCCTCTTGGCGTAAACACATGCAGCGTAAACACAAGCAACAAACGTTTAATTGGAAAATTTAAACTATGTGATTCGAATCATTTTCGATTTACGTGTATTTTTTATGAGAGAAAATACTGTAGCGAACCACGAATCATGATTTAAATCAGAGAATGAATCCCTCTACCAAACATATCCTAACAACAGCTCAACAGAAAAATATCTAAATCGGTAGGTTATTGGGCTAGTGGATAACTATAAGATTAATTATTACTTGTTATTCACTAATTCAACCTAATAAATATTCTGCATTATAATCTGAGTATAAAAGGTATATATAATGAAAATTTATCCACAAATATATGTCACCCTGTTGTCATATAATCTGTAGACGTGGCCTCCAAATATTATTACAATTTATCATTACTTTGAGTAAACGGGATTTGAAGAGCATGCATTTTGCATCCAATTTGGCTCACCCTATCATATATAGAAATGTTGTTGTTATTGTTATTGTTATTATTAGTCACATTTTGAGTCAAACGGTGAGCAGTATACTATATACAGCTGTTCTCCTCAATATTCTCACAGATTATACGTACATTTTAGAAATTGATTTCAAAAGATGAGATATAATATTACATACTTCTGCTTCGACAAACATCAATGAGACACGTGATATAGCAAGTGGGTAGCACTATATATTAAGTAGACGTTTCGGTTACGGATTTAAAATTATAATTTAGAATCATTCTTGGTTTATGTGTATTTTTTTTTTAGAGAAAACACTATAACGAATCACGAATTATGATTCGAATCATAACACGAATTCTCATACCAAACACCCTAAGTGACTTTCTCCTAAATTGCTAATCACGTAGGTAAATAAAATGATTTAAGGAATGAAGAGTACAAATTTCTTTTGCTTAATTAACAGGGTGTCAATATCTAATCGGATGAGTCTAAAGGTAATTGCCTTACATTATTAACCATTTTTTACTCAAATCCATGCATGGTCTCAACCGGCATTATGATTCTAAGCAAAAAATTATTATTGTCTGTGGGTTAACCTAGCATGAGTTGTCAAAAAGATTATATGTCCCCCGACACTATATAAAAAGGGGAAAATTGTGGAGATGAGATTCAAAAAATAAGAAAAAAAAAGACACGATATACTAAATCTTTTTTTTTTTTTTTTTTTTTTTTTTTTTCCAGATATTCCTACGCACTATATAAAAACGGTAGTGATGTAGTTAGTTAATACAACTGTTGTATCTCAACTGTTGAATATTAGTTTTAGATTTGTACAGTGAGATTCATTATTATTTCCATATGCAAAAATTTAAATTAGGTGCTATTGCCTTCTAAGTATATGCACTTGTCTCATTTTAATCTTGATATTCCGATTTAGGGGTCTAGCAGCCTTGGTTTTTGAAATACTTGGGGGCTGTTCGGCAGCTATAAAAACTCAAAAAAAAGAAACTCGAGTTATAACTTTATTCAAGTTCATGTTCTTTTAAGTTTGAACTGGAGTTTAGGATTAAAACTCGAGTTTAAGTTTTCCCTTCAACTCGAGTTCAGAAACTCGAACTCAAATTAATGAACATTATTTTTTCTATTCTTAAAAATGCTATAACTTTTTTGTTTTAATTTTGATTGAGATGATTTTTTTTCTATACGTTGATAACGAAAAGACGAATAAAACCCCACCCATATACCCTATTAAAATTTTCCATCACCACTGAGTTTTTATTAAAATACTATATAAATACAAATTCAAGTTTTGACTCACTCAAACACAAACTCAAAAAATTCTTATCCCAAACCATAACTCAAATGTATACAACCAAACACAAACCCAAGTTACAACTTTAACTCAAATTATAACTCAAGCTCAATTTAAGATCTTCACTCAATAATGCCTAACTCAAAAATGCAAAAGAACAAGTTTTGACCCTTCCACGTAATACAAGGATCACACTACTAGAGGTAGAGAACAAGTACATGAAAAAGTTTATTCGAAAAAGATAAACAAAAAATCTAGATTGGACGAAACAAATTTTTTTTTTTTTTTTTTCAATATACCCATTTTTTCTTTTTTATTATTCTATCCTCATTAAAAACCCTCACATGTCATTTTTGTGCCAAATTCGTTTTGAAGACAGAAAATAGTTTATTAATGGAGATATCAAAACCGTGTATGTTATAAAAATGTTGGAATAGCTAAACTCTAATTGTTCATATTAAATTAAAGCAATATCACAAAATGCAACCTTCGAGGCCAATCATAATGAAAATAATTCAATTAACTAGAAACAATATGATACAAACAACACGTCTCTTCAGCTTAGAATATTCATATGCAATAAGAACTATATATATATATTATCTTTTTCTTATAAACAATTACACATAAAACGAGCTACATGGAGAACTAGATTTCTAAAATAACTCCCAAGAAAATCTGATGGGATCTAAATTTCTGCAGGAAGAGTGGGAGAGTGCACATACGTGTAAATATACATATATACGAAAATATATATATATATATATTGATATACATACATACATATACATGTGTGCGTATAAATATATAACCTCCAGAAAATCTGTACGTAGCAGAAGATATTAGGGAACCGAAAGATTTGTATCTGATTTTAAGCACATTTTTGGAGCTGTGCATCTATATATCTATATCTATATATATATATATATTATATCCCGTACACCCATGCTTAGGGAAATCATAGCAAGTGTGAAGGAACGAGAAAAATTAAAAATGGCCCACTATTATAATTAGAAGAGAAGAGTAGAAAAACACAATTATATATGTTTGAAAGCATGCACTGAAAGAGTTCTGTTGGCGTGATTCTCAATCATCAATGAGCCTCTCTCACTCTCTCTCTCCATGCAATCAATCCAAACACCAACCAAAACCCACCATCGCTTTTATAGCGAACTGTACGACCCAGAAGTTACCAACCAATTTATTATATACACACAATAAAAATAATTCTATGTTCTCTGTTTTTTTTGTTTTTTTTGTCTCTTTTTCAGTGTTGTATTTTAGTCTTAATTAATGTGAAAAGCGCCTAGCATAATTAAGAAGAAGATAGAAGAGTTTAGAAGCAGAAAAATAGCATCCAGGCTTGCGATGTTGGTCCTATATTTTATATTTGTGTTGTTTTATGAGATGTTTAGTTTATGGATTAGAATCATGTGATTAAAATTATTTTTTATTTATGTGTATTTTTTGTGAGAAATAGCGAATCATAAATCATAATTAAAATCATAGTTTGAATCCTCAAATCAAACATCTCCTTAGTTTCTATACTCTATCCTTTTTTCTTTTTTGACGCATTTAATTCCTCAAACGTAACTTTTTTGTAGCACGTTGGCCCTTTTTTCCATTTCCATCCAATTTTCCAGTAATCACAAATTGGTCCTCAATATTTTTTCCTTGGCATTTAAATCACCAACATCCCATTCCGTTGCAATCTCATTTTTAGACAGTACATAGCCAATGCATTGGTCAATGTCAATGTTATATTTGACCAAAAAAAAAAAAGTAAAACATTGTAACATTTTGACATAGATTATATTTTGTGATCCAATAACTAATGATACTTCAAAATTCAAATGCCGTATCTAACACTTTTACTTACTTATTTTAAGTTGTTGAATTTATAATATATATATAGAAATTAATTTTAAAACAAAAATGAAGATGTTGTAATTATTAGAAGTGAAAAAGTTCAACACATTAATAACTAGGGAGAAAGAGCAAAATATGCCAAGACTTGAAATGAATTAAAATTAATAGGCTAATAGTTTACATAAGTTAATAAATAGGCCAAATTACTGTTTACGTCCATAACTTGTCTGGTTATGAACCATAACTTGACAAATTATTGTCCATAATTCATTATTTTTGTCCATAACTTGTCTGATTATGAACCATAACTTGACAAGTTTGTCCATAACTTATCTGGTTATGAACCATAACTTGACAAGTTATGGCCTATTAATTTCTATAACTAAAAATTGACCTATATACTTCCTTAAGCTTTTCATATTGACTTATTTTCTACTATTTCCGTAATAACTAATAAACAATTATATACAAGAAAAATTTAGCTAATATACTTGGTGCTAAATTTTGCATCAATTCTACTATATGGCAACTTTGATATTAGACATCATTGTATAGCTAGGGCCTAGGAGAGTGTTTCTTAAAAAAAAAAAAAAATCCAAAATCCACCATTAGCATTGTACGACCACCATTAAGAGACCATGTGCACAACTTTGATACTCTTTCAAGAATAACTAGTGGAAATATTCTCTCCTCATCAAAGAGATTAATTGCCTTACAAAATGGCCGAATCTAAAGTTCAATGGCATCTAATAATGCTAGTGGACGAATAAAAGAGAGAAGGATATGCTGCATATTTTAATGTGTGGATTTTTTTTTTTCGTTTAATAATGTCAAGAATATCGATTCTAATTTTTAACTCTTATATATTGTGAAATGTGAGTAGTTATCTTCATATTGGTGTATATTTAAAATATTATCATGTCAATTAATGATAAGAGGTTACGTTATGGCTTATTTAACTCCCCACGTATGTGTCATAACGATGTAAGTGGGTGAAATTGCAATGAAAAGGGGAGATCGGAAATTTAAATGAAAAAACAAACGGTTAACAATACAAATAAAGGTTGGGGATCATAGTGCAAATAAGCTTTTTATTTTTATTTTCATAAAAATACTCCTTGTTGAGGGTGCACATGCAGAAAACAGGTGATGGCTTAACTATAAAATTGGAAGGAAAATGAGAAAAAAGGACTTACATGCTACAAAATAATAACATTGAGGCATGAATGCAATAGAAAACATAAATAGGAACCTAAGTGCATCACGAGTATAACGTTAGGAGATAAGGATTAGCTGTGAATGTATGTGCGTTATTTTGCTAGCATCCCACGTTACCCGTAAAATGGGAGTCACGACCACCATACGTGGTGTCTTATAAAAGTGGGTGGAATTGCAATGAAAACGGGACGTTAAGAATCTAAATGCAAGAAAAAAAAGTTTAGGACCAATTTGCAACACAGATAAAAGGTTAGGGACTGTGTTCAAATGTTCTCTGTTCATTTTTATCAAAATGCCCTTCGTTAAGATGCAGTGCAAATAAAAAAGGTGATGTCCCTTCAATTTAAAAAAAAAAAAAAAGAAGGTGATGGCTTAACTATGAAATTGGAAGGAAAATGGGAAAAAAGGAATAATGGGTTGCAAAAAAAAAAAAAGTAAATTAATTTGCAGAAAAATTGTATTAGAGATGATTGGTAAATATTTACTGCTATAAATTCTCCAAAAAGAATTGAAAAAAAAAAAAAACTTTTTTCTTTTTGTTGAGAAAGAAATTAGAAAAAAAAAACCTTGAAAGATACGAATTTAGGACTGTAACGGAAACAAGAAGCTTACGGCGGGAAAAAGAAAGGGAAAGCATAAACACCAAAGCAAAACCTTGAGAAAGCAATCTCTCTCTCTCTCTCTCCTATTTCTCTCTCTCTTTCTTCCGTCTCTGTGTCTCTCTATCATCTGTTGGTGTATAAGAGCTAGAAAGGAGACACAAAACTCTCGTATAAACAGTAAAACATCTTCTCTCTTTCTTTCTATATAACTTCACTTGGGGAATATTTTTGGCAATAAGAAGATCATTGAATATAAAGAACTGGGAATCTCTTGAAGCCTCTGATCATATATATATATATATATTCATTCTTCATCTTAGGTGATCTCAAGGAGGCACTTTTATAATTCCTTCAAAGTCCAAAACCAAAACAGAAGAAGAAGAAGAAGAAAATATTCTCTCTTTAATTTATCAGTAAGTGTTTTTCAATTATCTTCTTTAAATTTCTCCAAGTTCAAAGCTTTTGAGTAGTGTTATATATTTCTCTCCCTAATTGAATTTCTGGGTAGATTTCTTTAGGTGAGTTTGCTTTTATTTTTTATTTTTTATTTTTTTTGGTAATGTGGTGAGTTTGTTGCGAGAATTAGGGAGAACCTTTGCATTTGTTTGGATGAGTAATAGGAAGGCATTGCTAGATTCTCCACAAGTAATGAAAACAAAAACGACAAGTCGTTTTGATGGAAATATTAAATTCGTTTTTAATTTCACCCCTTTTTGTGGCACTAGAGAAATGAACCCTCTAGCTGACCTTCTTATGTAGGCTTACTCTCCTTTAGTTTAGCTAAAACATGAGATTTATCTAAACTTTCTCTCTTACTTACTGAGATATTTTCTCAGCAACCAAACAATTGGAATAGATTAAACAATTCCCCTACAGTTTCTTATTATTATGAAAAAGAATCATGTTGCTTGCATATAATGGCTCCCCATTATATACAACTTTTTCTGCTCTCTCTCTCTCTCTCTCTCTCTCTCTCTCTATCCACGTTCAACGGGGAGCCAACCATAAATCCCTTCTTCAAAAAGTGGCAGAATTCGAAATACCAAAATTACCCATTCTCTACACACAAACAATCACATTTAGCTCCGGAATTATTTCAAAACTCAGGGTCATAAATATGATCGGACCTTAAAGCTTAAAAAATGTTAAAAAGAGTTCAGCATATGATATTCGGGTATATAGAGGACACTTGAGTCTGAAGAAATTGCTGGAGCTCGCACGCATTCCAAGGCGCGCAACAAATCTGTGAAATTTGGTCATTTGGGTTTCTATTTGTCAATTTATTTAGTTAAAAAAAAGTGTGCATGTGGGCCCAATCCAACCAAAAGTGCTTCAGCTCAACTCGTCAAAAGATTCACACCTGAAAAAAAAGGCTGAACTCGCTATTGCGTGCAAGCTTATTATAGCTTCTTTCCTTGCAATTCATTCTAATCCTCAAAAACAGATCCAATAATATCTTTAATTTTGGAAATTCAGATATACTCTCATAAATCATAATATACGGTGTTATTACTGTGGCATGTGCGTTTTTATTGGTTTTATATTATTGTTGTGATTCATGTGAGATCATATATTTATATAACATATATTTTTTGTCCAGGTATATATATATATATATATGTATATATTGAAAAAGATGGGATTTTGGGCATAAACATGTAGAGATTGGTCGAAAGAAGAATGAAGAAGGTCCACCAACAACGAAGCAATAATGTGGCAAAGCACATTTAGCAATGTTGGTGGGTCTCAAATGATTGGATTTGGAGAAGAGTTTCTAATTTAAGGAATATTAATCTCTTTGGAAAAATTACAGTTAAAAAATGGAGAGCAGTAGAGAAAACAACAGCTATAATAATGATTATGAGAGACGAGTGATTTTCAAAGAAGATTCATGGTTTAGGCAATGGTTTAGTCAATTCAGAAATGGGTCAAATCCTTGGATGGCTAGATATGTTTACGCTCTCATGTTCTTGGTGGCAAACTTGCTGGCATGGGCTGCAAGGGATTATGGCAGAAGTGCCCTCACTGAGATGGAAAGTAAGTTTTAATTATTTCTCTTTTTTTTTCTCATTCCCCTTTTTTTTTTTTTTTTTTTGGAATTATTGTGCCTTTTGGTTGGTTATTTTAAACTTTTGCATTTTCTGTTTTAACACATTTTCTGTTTTGCTATGTTTGTGTTGGTTTGTAAGTTTTAGGATCATGACCTGACTGAAATAATGTACATTCATAGAAAAAGTTGAACTTAGTTGGGACAAAGAAAGCTCTGTTGATATTTCTATTATGCTTTTGCAATTTATTTAAAAATATAAAAATAAAAAATAAATAAGAGAAACCCCAAATGTGGTAACAGAATCTGCATTTGAATTCAGGATTAAAAGGATGTGAAGGTGGGAGAGACTGTTTGGGTGCTCAAGGCGTTTTGCGTGTGAGCTTGGGTTGCTTTGTATCCTTTTCAATAAGTTGAAATTGAAATCTAGTTATATATGTTCTATTTCATATTGCCCAGTTTTTCACACACAAATTTTATTTTATTTTTTATTTTATTTTTTTTTTATGGTGACATCTGCAATTTGCTCAAGTCAACCAACACTTGGTGGGCATGAACATGAAAACACAAAGAGACATATATTGTTCTTTTATCAACATTTTTATAATCTCTCAGATTTGATTTTACAGATGGTCATGTAAAATCATGAAAAAGACTACATATGTTCATGGGAAGTGATGGTCAACACTTTGCGGATATACTATGAATCTAATAGTAATAAGCCATACACTAATAATTGTACAATATTCAGTTTCTTTCCTTAATTGGATCAAAAAGTAAGCCTTAACATTCACCTTAGACATTCTATATCACTATGTTTTTAACAACAGTTGGTACATCAAAGTTGAGTGAGCGCAGAAATACATGGCAATCTGGATGGTGGTCTGTTAAAATTGTCCTCTGGGTTGTTTTCACAATCATTCCCTTCTTACTTCCTTCTACCATTATTCAGCTCTATGGTTAGTCTTATCTTGATTTCTTTCTTTTTTACCAAAATAAATAAATAAAATAATACATCCCAATATGGTCCTTGACGTTGTTTATTCATTTATTTTTTGACAGGGCAGATTGCACACTTTGGTGCCGGGTATCATTTAATCCTGAGAGTGATAACTTTATTCATGTCTAAAACATTTTGCTTTTCAATCTTGCTTATCCTTGTTTAAGGATTTTTATTATTTGGTTTCAGGGTATTTCTCCTAATTCAGCTTATAAGCGTAATCAGTTTCATTACATGGCTTAATGATTGTTGTCAGTCAGACAAGAATGCAGAAAGATGGTAAGTAAGACATAGTTCAAACATCTAACTCATAGTTCAAACATCTAGCTCGTTTTCTTTTCTGTTCTCCTCTAAACATAATTGATTTGCATTGTAAGGTTAAATTGGTGACAAATTTGTGATTTGCATTGTAAGGCTAAACCTCATTTTGTTATGTTGTCTTTTTGTTGCTAACTTAAGACAAGTTTATCTGTGATTTTTTTTCTATTTTTAATATGCTGAGTAATTTAGATTAAGATTTTTACTGCAGCCAAATACACGTGATGTTACTTGCGACGGTTGCGTACGTCGTATGCATAGTGGGGATCATCATGATGTACATTTGGTATGCACCCGAACCATCTTGTCTCCTCAACATTTTCTTCATTACATGGACACTTGTGCTGCTCCAACTTATGACCAGCGTTTCTCTCCACCCGAAAGTAAGCTTTTAGCCACCATTCTCTGCCTTCAAATAATTCATTCTTGCTCTAGTACAATTCGATATATAATTCCCGAATTTTCACCCATATTACAGGTGAATGCTGGCATCTTGACTCCAGGACTCATGGGTCTCTATGTGGTATTCATCTGCTGGTGTGCCATTAGAAGGCATGATTTCTTATCTTTCGACATTTTTTATTTCATGTTTTTGATAATTTACTTGGTATATCTACAAACAAATATGCACATGCCGTCACGTCGATATCTTCTTGCGCCTTGGCCTCCTAATGAAAATTGGTTGCCCACAAACTCTGAGACTTGAAAATAAAGCATTTGTTGCTGTTGTTGTGTTGTTTTTTTTTTGGTCTTATATATGTTTTGTGCCTTTTGTGGGGATGGAGAGATAGTTTAAAAGTACAAGAATTTTGGACCATATTTCTGTGGCTCATTGCTTACTTCTTGACTCAAATCAAAGTCAAGAAAGTTAAGAACAGCCCATGAGAGGATTTCTCACCTTTAACAACCTAAGATTTGCCTGCAACATTTCTTGGGCCATGTTTTGTAAAATGCCACCTTGTAAAGCTGAATCCTTTGAATAGAAGATATATGCCTGTTTTTTTTACACTATATTGAGCAGAGGAAAAAAAAAAGAAGAAGATTGTTGTAGAAAATATATTCACCTTGTCATATTCTCTCACATCATATATGATTTATTACTTTGATGTTGCAGTGAACCAGCTGGGGAAAATTGCATCAGGAAGGCAACAGTTCCAACTAAAACAGATTGGCTTACCATCATAGTAATGTTTGATTTCGTTTAACTTATTTGAAGAATTCAAGTGCCTACAATTTTCTTTGTTATCGAAATAACGAGTTTTAGTTAGCTTCTGCAACCGGATCCTCCAAGATGATCCGATTTTTCTAGATGTTAAAAAGACTAAACTATATTTCCTTTCCTTTTCTTCCTAAGATGACAATGACTCATTTTGTGGACAGAGCTTTATTATTGCCATACTTGCAATGGTCATAGCAACGTTTTCAACAGGAATAGATTCTCAGTGTTTCCAGGTAATTTGTTCTACCATCAGAATACTTCTTTTTAACTTATTTATCAACATTTCAACCAAAACTAAACCTGAGAACAACTGCAGTTCAGGAAAGGCGAAACGCGTTCAGAGGATGATGTTCCATATGGTTATGGCTTTTTCCATTTTGTTTTTGCTACCGGAGCTATGTATTTTGCCATGCTCTTGATTAGCTGGAATCCCCACCATACCATGAAAAGGTTAGCTCGTTTTGGTCCCTAAAATGGTTGCCACCAACAAACCTCATCCTTAAAAGTGATTAAAGCAAACCCTTTTCAAACAATGTTCTGTTCATAACTTTTATAATCATTCTGTCCAACTTTATGAATATCTCGCATTTAAAAAAGGTGAAATTATCACAAATTACCACAGATTTTTTTGACCATTAAGAGATCGACGTGTTAGACCCTGTCAGTCCTTGTGTTATAATCACTAAGTTTCAGAATTGACATGTGAATTTATGATTGACTAAAGTACGATAATAATCAATGGTACTGATGAGTAGTATTATTCAAACATCGTAGTCGAGAATGTGACACGTACCTGAAATTTTAAGTCATTTCCAATTTCCGACAGATGGACAATTGATGTGGGGTGGACAAGCACTTGGGTCAGAATAGTGAACGAATGGCTTGCCGTCTGTGTATATTGTAAGAACCTCTTCCTTCGAAAACTACAAATATTGCCATCATCAAACTATAATGTTTTCATTTCTCGAATAACAAACAAGACTTGATTTTTTGTCTTTCACTGACAATTATTAACTAAAAGAGAATTTGTTGTATTTTGTAGTATGGATGCTTGTGGCTCCTGTAATATGGAAGTGCAGACAAAACAGCTGAATCCGTATAAAGCCCAAAGGAATAAAAACTTGTCTTCTTTTTCTCCATTGCCTTGTTCATTTCTCTTCCACTTATGAATCCAACACGACCAAAATGTGTTATGATACGACTCGGGGACAAGAGCAACTCCTGACTTGTAATACTATCAGAAAGAAGATCTCCAGGCTTCAGCTGGGTCGTGACAAAAAGAGTTCAAAGAACAAGATTCATACACAAAATTATACGGTACTTGGAAGATGAATGTCGTCATTTGTATACATCAGTGAGAGAGCACATATCTTAGAGTACTAGATAGTCATTGAATTTTAAATGCTGATGATTAATGTATCTTTTTTTTTTTCATTGAAAAATTAAAGAAAAATGCGTTAGTTTCAAGGTTTGGTGTGAACATTCCACTGTTGGCTCGGTTACAATGATGATCAAAAATGTAATTTTGTCCTTAAAGTTGGATAATAACATTTCCATCATGGGGTCATCTGATCATTTTTTTTTTTTAACAAAAAATTTGAAATAAACTTAATTGCTTAAATTCATTTGAAATTTTCCAAATTATTTCAATATCAGGTTAATTTTGTGGAACTGTCCATTTCATTTGGTTTGCTAACACAATTTTCAGTTGGGATGATAAACTAATATCAAGTTAAACTTCTGAGATGAATTGATAAACTAACGGTTAATTCTTCTTCTAAAAGTTTTATAAGCTATTACGAAATGGACTAACAATAGCGCTTTTATTATACAGAAGAGAAAAAAGAAAAAAGAACTTTCGCATGGAGAATTATTTCCATACGCTTGTGAGAATTATGGCGGTCAACTTTAAGTCATCAATATTATAGACTTATCGACCACTTTATGTTTCCTGAAAATTTTGGACAGAGCAACATTAGCAAATGGTCTCTGAAAATAGTTAACTTATGACAGTAATTTTCAAAATTTAGAGGCAAAAGACATAGAGTCTGCTTGTACTTAAACTGTTAATTAACGCACACACGTAAATAATAATCCATAAATAATAAATTATTAGATAACAGTTATATGATTATTAATAAAGAGAATAAAAACAATACTACAAAACACCGGTGGAGTTAAGTACCGCTAATAGAATGTTGGTCCCATAATATGAGGCTCACATTTTAAGGGGTGGTGTTTTACACTAGTGGTGTCTTTAAGCATGTTTTTCAAAATTAATATTGCAAGCTTCCAAGATAATGTGACGGTTCAGTACTAGTTCTCCTATATATTTCCTTAACCTCTCAACGCTCAAAGTTTACACATAACAATCTCATCATAAATTTTGAAGTCCAATTTATGGTAGAGTAGTTCCATATCTTTTTCACTTGGCGAGTCCTTTTTCTACGACACTGTTTTTAATAAACTTCAGCGATTCAATAATATCGTCACATAACTGGTGGGGATCGGGAATAGTGTTCTCATCTACTGAGAGAACAACACTCATCTTGTTCATATAACTTTGCATGCTAACCATTAATTCCTGCAATTAACATACAATATACAATAGTTAACTGAAATAATTTAATAATTAGGTGCTAGGTGATTTAATTTGTAGTGAACGTTTAATATTTGTCACAAAATACGGCTAAATATTTGTGATTATAATGTATAGGGGTTTTTCTTTTTGTTTGTTTTTTGCTTCAAGATATATAGATTTGACATCACTAAAATTGAGACGTTTATAGGACATATATTAAAGGATAAATTTTATTTTTCTCCCCGAATTTTGGTATGTTTGTCATTTTGTCCCCCGATTTTTAAAAATTAGTTTGTACACCCCATAAACTTTAAAATGTTATTAACTTTGCCCCTTATGCTAACTTTATTAACGGATTTTATGATGTGTCAGTTAGTGGAGGTGTAGTTTGATGGATTATTTCATAAATGTCCGCTGAAGTATGTACCTTATTTAGAAATGTCACCTGATCTATAAAAACATATCAAAATACCCCTTAATCTACGTAGAACATAATAAAATAACAATTTTGTTGAAGCCATAAAAAATTAATTAGACATATTAAATTCTAATCAAATCAATGAAAGTGATTAAATATTTAAAAATAATAATAATAAAGATAATAATACTTTACCTCAGAAAAATTCAAAAATTAAATAAATCAACTTTTTTTTTCAAAAATAAAATACCCAAAAGAAGGAGGAAATTTTTTTGGAAAACCTACCTCTTTGCAATATTTATTTAATTTTGAAAAAATTTCCCATTTTCTTGTTTTGATTTTTGAAAATATTTAAAAAAATAGTTGATTTATTTAATTTTTATTTTTCTTTGAAGTTTAGTGTTTTTATATTTATTATCTTTTAATATTTAATCACTTTTTTTATTTAATTGGAATTTAATTTTTTAATTAATTTTTATTATGTTTTCTATAGATCAAGAGATTTTTAGATATGTTTTTAATAGATCAGGAGGCAATTTTAAATATGATACTTACTTAGGGGACGTTTATGAAAATAATATATTAAACAGAAGGGACAGAGTTAATAAAATTTTCAATGTTTAGGAGGCAACGTGACAAAGATATTAATATTCGGGGGGCAAAAGTAAAATTTATCCTAAACTAAATAAAGGAATAATTTTTGCGTAGCTTATCAACTTTATCGCTGAAAAATGACACAAAGCTGTAAGCTAGATCGTTGGTTATTAGGTTGGTGTAATGAAAGCAATAAATATTAGAAAAGAAACATTTTCAGGAAGTGAGAAAAAGAGATCTTTATTACTACTCACATTTGCTTGGCCGCCATAGGTAGTTGCAGCGAGGTAAGCCAATGGATGACCGTAAAAACCAATTTCCTCGAGTGGTCCAACTACATTGGGGAAGGCCAACGTCGTGCTGGTGAAAAGTCTTAGGAAAAGAGAGCTTGCTGGCTGTTATATATAAACAAATAATCACTAATCATTCGATTAGCTTAGTATATGCATATAATATATATATATATATATATATATAGATGGAGTAACGATTAAATACATCCCATATATACATGTAACTTGTATAAAATTCATAATTTTGAGATTGCTCCCCAACCTCTTCTCTTACTATCAATATATACTTCAATACTATTTTATGTTATCAATGGTTTTCCAAGTATTGTCATATGTGCATCCGTCTTTGAACTGTACTATATAAACACTATTAGAAAGAAGGGTAAAATTAGAGTTTTGCCCTTTTTAGAGACGATTGATATAACTATTTGCTCAAGATTTAAAGTCATCAAGAACATAATTTAACAACTGAAAAAGGGTAAATTAGGCAGATCAAGGGCTAGTAGTTATTTTGTTGCACGCATGTAGTTATTTTGCTTAAAAAGGTCTAGAGTATAGACTTCGAAACAAATAATAGTCAGTTTTATCTTCACTCACTTGACATATTTCGTGTAAGTTATGGTAAATAGTCAACTCAAAAAATGGAAACAAAAGTAGTAGTGTTTGGTGCGTACCTTGATGCCGAAAAACTTGAAGACGAATCCGGCGACGCCGGAACTGCAGAGAGCTTCAAGAGAATGCCTTTTCCGGTCACACATAGCCTTGGCTTCACGAATGTCGTCCAACGGATCGTCTCTTAAGCCAATGCTCAAAGGAAGGATGACAAAACCAAGCCAATTTCCCCACTTTGCTTTTGTATTCTTCTCCATCATATCAGCTAAAGCCTTTTATATTATATCATGTATATGTGTGTGTATATATATATGTATATAAACATATGAAAATGTGTATGAATTTAAATATATGAAATTAATTTAATCTGTAATCTGATCTAGAGAGTAAATTAATTACTGCCACATGAGATAAAAAAAAAATTACCTGAATTCCTGGTGATGGCCTGATGTTGATAAACAAAATTGATCTTACGCGAATTTTCACAGGGAGATTATTTTTCTTCCCCGTAATTCCTTTCTCAATATTCTTGCTCTCAAAGCCTAGGGAAAACAATATTACAAGGAAATGCAAGCTGGCTTAGACTATTTCATATTATTGGAAAAATATATTTTTTCGAAAACTTTCTTTATATAAGATGCTGCCTTTGGTTTTGGAAATCTTTCAAACTTACTCCTGAAATATTACTTAAAAGATAATTTATTATCTATCCAAGTTTTTATTTTTATTTTTTTTAAATAAAAAAATCACAAATAAAGTAAAAAAATTAAGAACAAATTGAGTCATCTGTAAAAAATATAAATCACCAGCTTACCATATCTTCTATTAAGATATCTAGATAAACCAGCTTGTGTGACTCCCAAAGCAACATCATTTATAGTCTGCAGGAGAACATACATCTTTAATTAAGATAAATAATTAGCTTATTTTACTGTGTGAAATTTATAAGGTGTCAAGTAGAAACAAAGCACACCCCATTAGTACTTTATATTATATAAAAAAAATGGGGGCATAACATTTTTATGGCAAACTTTTGGAAGATATTGAAATTTGTATATGTTGTACCGTGTTCATTGAAAACTTTGCGTCGTGGATTATTCTCACTAGTGCTTGTGATAGGACCTTTAATAGGGGTTTCGCTGTCTTTGACAAGAACCAAAGCTGTCGCTATAAACATCAAAACATCAACAATGCTATTCCAAAACAACTTGAAGTTCCACCAAAGCCCAAAGAAGAACTTTGACAACATTCCATTGATATTGCAAATAGTATTTTTATTATGATTCTTACGTTTGGTAAGAGGATTCATACCATAATTTGAATCATGGTTTATAGTTCGTTATAATATTTTCTCTCACAAGCGAGAAAAAGTGACATAAGAGATATGCCATCACCAAGAGAGTGATGAATCCTAAATATTCCCACACTTTCAGCCATGGAAGTGTTGACATTGAGAATATGGAGGTCCCAAAGAGGCATCGACTTGTCTATGCTGGTTTTGGAAAGGTTAAGGATGTAGTCTTCAACAAATTTGTCAGCTGTCTCCACATTATAAATAGCTAGGTCCACCTTAGGAATTATAATGTGCTTGTCCAAATCCACAGAATTTGTTTTGACCCATTTCTCATCTTTCCGCCACTTTGCTCATCCACAACCTGTGAGTTGGTTTTGGAAATGAATTATCAAAAAGTTTGTCTCCAACAAAACGAAATAATAATAATAATAAAAAAAGAGTCAAATTCATTTGAGGTCTCCGGACGACTTCTCTCTCTAAAGATGATTGCTATGAAATCTATCAAGTGTCTCAAATTTAGCCGTTTAGTAATTTTTTATTAAATTTTTGAACGGAGTGTCAAAATGTTAGTAGATATAAATTATTAAACATTGAACATGAGTACAGGGATTTGAGGAACGAATTTAGGATTTTTTTTGTTTTGTTTTTTTTTGTTTTTTTTTTTGCAGCAATTATTCTTGTTTGAGTTCATTTTTAGATGAAATTATAAGATTGCCCATCAGATATAAAAAAGTTTTGTAATTAAATGTTAGAGTGTACCAATATAGGTAATATATAAAAAAGTATTTTTAAGTATTTTCGAGAGAAAAAAAACGTATTTAAATAATCATGTTTTTGTCATATTTATGACGTTATTCTACGTCTAAAACTGAAAATTCAACGTCTCATTGGAAAATATAAGTGAAAGATATCATAAAAATTACCAAATACTGGCCCGGCTAACTTTTTAAGATACATGATGGATGAGATTAGCAAACAACTAGTATCAAATATATTTAAGGAAAATTAGTGCATCCCAATTAAGTTGACATGTATTAACTATATCCCACATCAAGCTCCTCGATAATAATATAAGAAAATCAAATCAAATACAAAGTTTATATATCCAAAATTAAAACCGCCAAAGAGACATAAAAGGTATAAGAACCCTAGCACAAAGCTAAAAAAAAAAAAAAAAAAAAAAAAAAAAAAAAAAAT